>NW_019154085.1:38620421-38880548 GCF_002288905.1 Enhydra lutris kenyoni | reverse complement strand
CTCCTCTCCTCTCCTTTCCCTTTTTTTCTTTTCTTTTCTCCTTTTCTCTTCTTTTCTTTTTCTTTTTTAATTTAGGAAAACCTAATTTAATAGGCATACATATGGGGAATCCACATGGACATGGGATTCCAAACATCATGAGACAACATGAAGCTTATATGAGCTTGGGAGAGGGATAGGGGCCTGAGGATACAGAGGGGAGAAAAGTCATTAGCAAGAAAGTCAAAGGAGATGTTTGGAAAAACATGTAACATTGTTCTATTATACAGGTAAGTTCTTTCTTAGGTCAAGCGGAGTCTCTGTTAGTATTTCTCTTGCTGGAATAGGCTCTCCTTTCCAGGGTATATTGAGGCAGTTATGGAGAAGGCAGAGCACCTTTCCTGCATCTGCTACATTTTTATTTTAACTCAAAATAATCTTTATGCCTAAATGGCACATTTTAGGACAGCGTGCCCTGGGCCCCAACACTTAAATGTATACTGTGAAATTTTTTTTCTTTTTTCTTCAAATTTGGGTATCTTTAAACTTAATATCCAGTTTCTTCTGCTGAGGCTGTATGCAAACTGATACTACTATAGCATGTCCTGATTTTCTCTGCCTTGCTCCTTAGCCAGAAACAATCTTTTTTTCTCTTTAAATTTCTATAGCATGTACCCATGTCTCTCACAGCCCATATTTCTTATTTTGCTTTGTATTTTATTTGTCTGTGTACTCCTTTAATTTTCTTAGTAGCTTTTGAAGATCTTAAAGTCAGAATACATTTTCATCCCCTAGCACTGCAACTTTTCTATCAATAAGAGGTATTCCAACACTGAGAAAATTTAAAAGCACCAGGAACATATTTTGTATATTTTCCATTACATGTAGGCAAATATTGCTCTTCCAGTTAAACAGTACAAATTAGTTCACTTAGCATTTTTTATCAGCAGGAAAATTGTAGGAGTTGGCAATTCCGATCTCACCCAATACCAGCTTTTAATCCAGTAAAAAATAAGTAGCTTGCAAAAGCCAACACTTCCTAATTTCCTTCCTCCCATCAATATATCAAGCTACATTCTTGCCTTCTCTATATCTGCATGAGCTTCCCTTCTTTGTTAATAGATGTTTCCTTAAATTCAGCATGACTCCATTCTCTGCCACCAACAAGGACTGCTTAGGCCTCTACAATCATGCAAACCCAGGCAATCAGTCTTACCTGCTGGCTCAGATTCTTGGGCATATTCCTCATTTGCTTGTTGGACTTCTTGTGCATCATTTTTGTCACTGGGTATATCTGTTCTGTTTCCATTTATCTGCTCTGGTTCACAGAGGTTCTCCAAGGGCCCATTTTTGGATGGGGTTGTGCCTAAACCATGTTTTAATTCATAGATATTTTATTTGCCCTCTGCATCAATCAGGGTCCAACAAGAAAATACAAATCACTCTAAGGTTTTGCAGCACAGGGAATTCCATCCAGGGGTTGGTTATACAATTGATATATACAATTGAAGTCCAAATAGAAGAATGCAGTGACCAGAAGAATACTTAATAGGACACTGTGGGAGGGACCAAGGGTGTGCTCCGAGGTCAGGGTCACTGGGTGGATAGAAGGTGGCCCATGGCTGGCCTGCTTGGTGGGAAGTGGTATCATGGATGAGATGCAGCCACTTTCAGATTTGTAGACAAAGGCAGTGATGGGGGAATATCCAGCTTCTCCCTTTTTCCTGTTCTCTGATATCTTGTTAGTGTCCCATGTCTGCAACCCAGCAGGAAGCCAGCAACAAAGGGGGAGCTAGCAAGTAAGTCCACAGGGGCCAGTGGCCAGAGATAGAGGGCAGAGCAGAACAGGGGAAGGTAAGGAATGAATCCTAGGGCAAACACCCCAGGACTTCCTTACAGAAATTGAGAAGTAAAGACAGAAATTCTAGGCAATCAGTGATTAAAAAAACACACACACCCCTGCAACCCCCCTCCCCACCGGCCCCCACCACATCTCAGCACATTCCAGAATGGGACAAGAACACAAAGGATCAGAATACAGTCAACAGGAACAGACCGTGGTAAGATGAGGATTGGGGGCACGACGAGGTCAGGCTTCGATAAGAGTTTTCACCAGTTCCTAGGGGGAAGAAATTGCAAGTTCATTTCAGAAATTGAAGTATTCTCTGTGCCATTCTCCCCTAATCCCATTTTTTATAAAGCAAGAATTGAAGATCTCCTCCAGGTAGCCATACAGAGATCATGTGGACTTGACAGATCCCATGCAACACCTGCAGTCAGACCCTAACTGGCAGAGTAGAGGAATGGGGTCAGCTGCA
This sequence comes from Enhydra lutris kenyoni, assembly GCF_002288905.1. Taxonomy (NCBI): domain Eukaryota; kingdom Metazoa; phylum Chordata; class Mammalia; order Carnivora; family Mustelidae; genus Enhydra; species Enhydra lutris. The sequence goes on along the minus strand of NW_019154085.1, from coordinate 38,878,251 downwards.
CCCCGGGCTAAAAGGGTCTCAGCCAGACCACCTCACTGCATGTCCAACTCGAAGCACTTGAGTAACTGGTGATAGCTTATCCTGACTCCCATGGCCATAGTGAAGTTGCCTTTGTTCCCAGAGCTTTCCCTGACCAGTGGAATTACTTAGGTACTACATAGCCCTGCTGACTCATCCCCACCTCCTCTTCCTCTACACCCTCCCTCTACATATCTGTTCCGTCTTTCTCATTGGCCTTTCCTTGAGGATTCCATGTCCAATTCTCCTCTACCTCCTTCCATTCTTGGTATTCTTTTTTCTGGATCTTTCTCTGCATACATTTCCCTTTTGTCTCATGCTTCTGTCTTTTCCATTAGAATACCGGAGTGGCAGTACAGGGTTAAGAATGCAGCCTCTGTCCCAGCCAGAAGGTAGAAACCACCCATCATTAACTGAAGAATGAATAAGCAACATGTGATGAATATATCCATACAAGGGAATGCTCTTCACCAAGAAAAAGGAATGAAGAACCACATTCATGCCACAACATAGATGAACCCTGAAAATACTGAGCTGCGTGAAAGAAGCCAGACATGAAGGGCGTGTTGATATGATTCCATTTACGTGTAATGTCTGGAATAGGTAAATCCAAAGAGACAGAAATGAGATGAGTAGTAGCCAGAGGCTAGGCAAGAGGGGCGCAGGGAGTGATATGGAGTTCCCTTCTGAGGTGATCAGAATGTTTGCAACCAGACAGAGGTAGTGGTTGCACAATATTGTGAATGCACCAAATATCATTAACCATACACTTTAAAATGGTTAATTTTATGTTATGTGAATTTTTACTTCCATTAACACACACACACACACACACACACACACACACACACACACACAGGCTCTGGGTTCAGAAGGCCTGGGTTCACCCTTGCTCATCTGACCCTAGGCCAACAAAACACACAGCCTCTGGATTTCAATTTCCTTATCTGTAAAATGGGCACATAAGCAATGCCAACCTCCAATGGTAGCCTGACCACTAAACCTACAACTGTCCCCATAAATGTTCAACCAGTGAGATGTTAATAACACAGCTATTTCTATTGTGTCTTTTAACGCTTTCTTCTCTTTCATTTCCCTCCTTCTCTCACTCAAAGTACCCACACCCTCCCTTCCATCTTTTTACCACTTCCTCTTTTCTCTCTCTGTGTGACTGGCTTTCCTCTTGACTCTCTGGGCTCTTGAACAACATCCCCCACATTGAAATCAGCCCTTCCGCCATCATTTGATTTTGACCATGGCCCTTTACAGCTTCACATCGGATCTTTTCCTACAGGGACTTTTCTAAATCACAGTTACTTCCTGACAGCGCATCTGCTTAAATTTGGTTTACTCTCACACTGAGATTCTGTCCCTTTGTCTTGGTTATTGAGCCAATGGTCTCTTGTCATAGCTACTCTTCCAGGATTTGGCCTCTACTTAGATACTCATGCAAACACCCCTCCCTGCCTTTTCCTTGGTCCTTAACACTTCTTCCCTGATTCCCCAAATACACTCAGGACTCAGGGCTGAGTTTCTTTTCTCCTTTTCTTCTTTGCAGATGAGAATCAGTGTTTATCGGGTTACAGTCACCTTGTTCAATGCTCAGTTGGGTATTAGGACTGTTGTCCACCTCTTCTTCATCACTTTCTTGGTAATTAATTTTCTCTTGGATCGCTGAAGACAGGGAGACAGAAGGAGGCAACAGGATCCCATCAGAGACCAGGAACAACACCTCGAAATTACACAGTTAACAACTCCCAAGCCTCAGGTCACTCAAGCTCAGTGCCTCTGATCCTCCTTGTAAAGCTCCCCCATCATCCCTGGGATAGAAAAGGGAACTCCCATCAAGAGAGTCTATGTTTCCCACACAGAAAGGAGCCACTCCAGTGTAAGGAATCATCATGATGCTGTTACTCTTGTAAAAGAATTTGCGGATGGGCAGGAAAAGCATATATCAAAGTAAATAATAGAAGTGAAATGTGTTTCTGAACTGTTCAAACTGAAAGGAAGAAATAGGTATTTCCTCTGGGGAAGAGCTAGGCTCTCAGAGAGACCCACAGGTATGAAAGAAAAAGTCCAGCTGCTCTTAAGATGCTGCTAGACAAGAGGAGGGCTGGGGTGGGGAAGGTGAGCGCTTCCCAAAGAGACAAAGCAGAGGACACCTGGAGGAACAAGACAGACCTCCCAGAGGCCCAGATACCAGGAACAGAGGAAGGACATTCTGCAGCTCTGAGCAGGGAGCATGGATAGCTGCACTGGAGGATCTCCCCACAGGCCTGCCCAGGGCTGGGGAGGTCGCCAATCAGGGGAGGGAGGGACACCAGCCCAGCACCTGCCTGTAGGTGACCCAGCACACATGGAAGGAAGGAAATAAACTAGGAAGCCTGGAGGGAGGTGGGGAGGATGTCTGTGGGGAGTTCAGGGAGGAGGGGACCCTACAGAGTCAGGGAACCTGCTGCTCCAGGGCCCATGGCAGGAGCTCCTCCTGGGGCAGGACCTGCACGGGTGAGTTGCACGGAATAGTGGGAGCCACGGATGCTTTGTCACCCCAGGACCTGGCCTCAGACCCTGGCAAAACCAGGTGGAAGATTCGAGGAGAACAAAGGGAAAGGTGAAGGGGTCTGTGTGCGTGTAGGTGGTCCCCTGGGGCTCAGGGGGCTCTGAGCATGGGATGAAGGTGGGACTGAGCAGCAGGAGAGTGTGCTGCACCCCAGGCCACAGCCCCCAGATTCTGGGCTTTGGGTCGCTGATGCACAGCTCCCGTGGACAACAATGTGGGGGAGGCAACTGCTGCCATCTCCCAGGGGCAGGTGGGTGGGAACAAGTGTAGGTGAAGGGCACCCCAGCTCAGGGAGCTCCACATATAGGCGATGTGCACACTGAACCTGGAAAGGGGGGGGGTGTCCCTGCAGTCCATGAAGAGAATCAGAGCCCCTGAGATGTGGGCAGTACAAGTATACACCATTCCCTCTGTTCCCATGGCCCAGGACATGCTGGTTACCAATATAATATTGACAATTGCCTTTATTCCATTTCAAAGTGGACTGACCTGCTGTTGAAATTATTTTGTTTTTAATTAGATAGGGTTACTACTGACACAAGTCGACAAACCACATGCTTTATACATGCTTTTTTTTTTCCTTGTTTATAAAAACTGTTGATATCTCTTTATTGCCTACTAATAACATTTCAATTGCTTAGCTTTATATGGTTAACTTCCTAAAATTTTCTTCAAATTTATCTCTCATGAATCAGCTCCACATTCTGCTTCTCACTCTCTGAGACAAATTGAATTTGTCTATGAGGACACACTAGGTCCTTTCACACTCCATGCCTGATTGCATAGTGCCAGCCCTCTTCAGGACACAGCGACATTCTTCTTATGTTTTTATCCCTTATCTGGAGAACTCCACTGGCACCAAACTGTGTTGGAATAAAAAGTTTCCCAGTCAAGTTAAAATATCTATATATCTCTATATAGATATATAAAGAGCATTCTCTTTCTTGCAGTTCTTAAAATAAATTAAAATAAAGTTATTTTAAAAATAAAATAAAAATCATGTTTTCCCAGGAAAAAAATTGAGAATTAAGCCTTTAGTTTTGTGATTATTTGAATAATGTTTGTTTCACCCCTTGTGGAGAAAGAGTTAACGAAACCAATTCTCCTTCTTTAAGTGTAAATTTGACCTTGGGTTAACTTTCTGGCTCATTACTTTGGAAACCTGATGAAGGTGGGTTTTCTTCTGCTAGGCCAACATCAGCCTAGTTAATACCTAGTTTGGCTCTAGTATAGAGTTAAAAACGACTGGTAAATTGCATGGGTGGGGAGGGACTATCTACAGATTACAAAGCAGGCTTTGGTCTTCCTTCAAAGTGGTGACACTTACAACTTGGTTTGTCCCTGGTAGGGTTCCCGAACGTTACGACTATAGCGCTGTTACATGACTGAGCACTGTTACATGGGCATGGTGCTGCTAAGCCAGGGTGCAGCCTACATCCACAGACACTCGAGGCAAGTAGTAGTCACCTTGGTGGACCGCTGTGTGGTTCTCCACAAGGAGTCCCACAGAAGAGGAGCAACTGATGCTGCCCTGTGGGGATGCTGGGTTTCCTATCATTTGTCCTTCTAAGTAAATCTGAAGCCACTTTGGCTCTGATTGTCCTGTGAGTCTAAATGCCTAGTTAAGCAGACCTCTACTCTAGGTGGTTGTTGTACCATAGTTATTATACCATAGCTTTGAGAAGGTTCACAATTTGTATTTTCTCTACTGTTATATCCTTCTTGCCCCAGCACTGCCTGTGGAACAATGTAGGCTCTCAGTTTATATTTGTCCAAAAAAAAAAAAAAAAAAAAGAAAGTGGCCCTGGATGTCAAAAGGTAGATAATAAACCCAATTACCAAATTCGAAGCTCTTGTAAATGTGATTTAAATTAGGGTATTCTTGCCTGTTGACCTCGCTGAACAATGCTTCCAGAAGTGGCAGGTCAAATGTCTTCTCCAGTTCATTGAGAACATTATACGCCACTCTTGGTACAGGGACCAGGTTTCTACAAGAATCTTGACAATCCTTAAAAAAATATTGAATGGAGAGAATATAAATACAGACTTCCAAGTTACAGAAGAGCCCTAGAAAGTGATTTCATGGGTAATGTTTTCCAATTCCCTCCACAGGTATCTTCTCATAAAGTTTTAGAATTTCTATTTATTTGTTTAGATACTACGTGAAACAAGTAAATCCTGCCTCCTCAAAAACATTCACTTGTGAAACAGATCTCTCTTTACCTTCATCTACATTACATATAAGTAAGAGCAGTTTTGAAGAATAACAGTGGGTTCAAAGTTAAATGATGTGTAGCTCTTTAGGAACCTGGCCAGATGTTTTAGGAATAGACTAAGAGGTGATGAGCAGCTGTCCTGTTCCAGGGATGACTTTTACCCTTTCCCCAGGATGGACTTGGCCTGGAAGAACTCAAGGAAACCCTGTGATAGTTGTCTCCTTTTGTGAATTTGGCCACAGAGAATGTATATTCACACGGCAAAGAGAAGACTTGAATCTCTGTATGTCCAGCAATGCCTATTGATAAAATCAAACCCAAATTCCAAGACTCCAGAAATACCACAAAAAAAGAAAGAGAAATAGAAAAAAACAAAACAAAAAAGCCCTAAAAACTGAAAACTGTTAGCAAAAGAATAATAATCATCAATTCCCAAATTTCCCAATAGGACATCAATTCCCTGTAGATTTTAATGTTCTCAGATCTAAGCACTCAAATTGATGCCCACTGAAATGATATCTGTCAATTACTATTTTATTAAATTAACTCACTTAAGTTTTACATCAATTTATTAAAATTACCTTTAATTCTCAGTTTATGTTATATTCTACGTGTTCCTACAAGGCATTATACATCTATGGAGCACCTCTGCTTCAGGTTCAGCCCATTTGCTATGCTATTCAGCCCAACTCCAGGGGGCAGGACAAAGCACCTTTCCTTCAGTGAGAAGCGGGATTATCTCTGGTGACAACTAATTCTCCTTTTCCTTTTTACCTTATGGTAACACCTGCAACAATACTTGAAAAAGTCCCCACTCATAGGAGACTCCTTAGTCAGTTAGTTGTGCCTGACGTTTAGGTCCAAGATATCAAAATATAACTCCATTTGGGGCCAGTTTACCAAAGAGTGACATAATAAACATCACTTACATCATACATTTTATTGCTGATGAGTTCACGGTCCCGGAGGCACTCAAAGAAAGGAAATGGCTTTTTTATTGCATTTGAAATCTCCACCTTGTGTCTTTTGAAATGTTTGAATAGAGTCTCATAGACAAGTCTGTCATCATTGTACTGGTCTTCTGTGGATGTCCTAGGAAGGAAGGATACCATGTGAAAATGGTCATCAAGATTCCAAGATGCTTGTGGAGGCTGTAAGATTTATATGAACAATAAGCTGGGAAAAACTAACATATATAAAGTAAATAGGGCTGAGCAGAGACAGAATAAATGGAATTGAAATAATAAGCAAAGACATGATGAAGAAAGCATGAAGGTTAAGAAAGACTTAAGTGTGGGACTGAAAAAGTCTATTCCAATCTGTGTGGATCAAAGCCATTATAAAGATACCTTCACATATCTGAAATATTTTTGTAATTAAAAAAAATTAAATTTAAACAAAATTGAGATGGAGTGAACAAAGGAATGAAAAGCAATGGAATAAACTATACTCCAATAAAACAATTTTAGAAAAAAGGAAAGCCATGGGATAAAAGTTTAACCTTGAAAATACTTAACAACTAAGAGGAAAAAAAATATCAGAAAGATAAAAACCAGTTATGTTAAGAGAAATGCTATCCTACATTATAAAATTAGTTTATAAAGGATAAGATGTGGTTAATAGTGACATGAAACAGTATAAATTTATAATATCACAAGAATATCAAACATTTCTCCTGGGACATCTGGTCCTACTTTGTGTTAATATAAATCTATGCTGATTATTGTTATATATAGTGAATCTTTTCAGGCATCTGAATTTCAGAAATCACTGATGTTTCTTGTGAAAGTAATTTTAAACCTCAGTCTATAATTCCAATTTTTAGTTGATCATTTTATTGCTCTGATAATAATGTTTTAATCAACATCTTGTGTTACACAAAGACTTAGAAGCTTTCTTTGTCAAACCAGAAGAGAATTATTGCTACTTCTCAGCACTTAGTATGCCTCGGGGAATAATAATGTCACATCGTTATGTCAAATTCCTGCAAAAGAAATGTTTCAGTTCAAAGACTGCAGATAGAAAAGAAGCATTTGTCTTCTCTTTTATTAAAAGCCCTGCTAAAATGATAATAAAGAAATTGGATTCACAATGACAAAGAGAATTGTGGGGCAATGAGCCCAAGAGAGATTTCAATGAAAATCTCAATGACAAAAGTGGTCAGAAGAGTGCTAATAATTACTATTGTAGGTGAAGGGTGTTCCCAGAGGTCAGAAAAACAAGTATGCCCTGAAGAACCCCGAAGAGGCAGTAGAGATCACAAGGGAGACAGGGTGCTGAAAACATACATGTTATTTTTAAAATGGAGAATGGAACAGTGCACCTCTAACCCTCACCCTACAAGCTGACCCCCTAGAGCCAGGCGGCCTCTCAAAGGCAAACATTGCTGACCTATCACGTGTGAATTTTGCCTCTTACTGGGTTTCATATACATGGATAATCCATCATGTTTCCTTTATGCCTGACATTTGCTCATCATCCATACTGCTGGATGAATGGAAGTTTGTTCCTTTTTTTAGGTGAAAGTATTCCATTGTGTGGACCTACCACAATCTGCTTATTTATTTTCCTGTTGATGGACACTTAGACTGATTCCAGTTTGGGACTTGTATGAATAAAGCCGCTGTTCTTGTACACTTCCTTTTACGGCATGACGTTTTCATTTCTCTTGGGTAAATAATTAGGAGCAGATCATTGCATGAGTACGCTTAGCCACTTTAGAATCTGCCAAACTGTTTTTTGCAGTCTATTAGAAATAGTTTTTCTCATTTTAGCCATTCTCATGAGTATGATGTAGGATCTCATACAGTTTTAATTTCTTTCCTTTAACGACTCATGACATTGAGCACGCTTTCATATGCTGATTGGCAATTCATACATCTCCTTTTGTAAAGTGTCTGTTCGAGTTTTTGACCCATTTATATTGTCGGGTTGTCTTTTACTACTTACTGATGTGTAGCAGTTTGTTTTAGATTATGGAGAGAAGTGTTTTCGTTTAATTCATGTATTACAAACATTTTCTTCCAGTCTGTGGTTCACTTAACCACGTGTTTTGATAAGGAGAAATTTTTAATTTTGAGGAAGCCAATTCCATCAATTCTTTTTTTCTGTGGTTAATAACTTTAATGTACTAAGAAATCTTTGCCTACCACAAGTTAATGGAACTATTCAAAAAGCAATTTACAATGTAAGCATGGGTTTATTTCTGGATTTTCTATTTTGTACCACTGATCTGTTTGTCTGTCCTTATGCCAATAGCATATTGGCTTGCAGACTCTATAGCTTATAGAAAGTCTTGAAATCAGTTGGGGAAAAATTGTCTTGGCTTTTCTAGGTCTTTTGTTTTTCCATATGTCTCTTAAAATCAATTTGTCAGTTTCTACAAGAAAAGCCTTTGGGATTTTTATTCAGTTTACATTGAAATTTCAGATAAATTGGGTTACAACTGATAATAATATGGAGCTCTAATCTGTTAACATTGAATATCTCTCCATTTATTTAGTTTTCCTTCCAGAAGAGTTCATAGTTTTCAGTAAAGAAGTCATATACCTCTAGGCTGGGGAATTTTAGAAACAAAACAGATGAACAAAGGAGAAGGGAAGGAAAAATAAAATAAGACAAAAACAGAGAGGGAGGCAAATCATAGGAGACTCTTAACTATAGGGAACAAACAAGGTTGCTGGAGGGGAGGTCATGGGGGGATGGGGTAATTGGGTGATGGGCATGAAGGAGGGCACTTGATGTAATGAGCACTGGGTGTTATATGTAATTGATGAATAAATTTTACCTCGATACTAATAATACACTGTGTTAACTAAATTGAATTAAAAAAAGAACTCATACACATCTTTCATTAAACTTATTCCTAACTAGAAATGGTATTGCTTTTTAAGTTGGTATTGCTTTAAATGGTATTGCTTATTAAATTGCTTGTTATAATTGGATGGGATTAAAACTGGTTTTTGAAAATATTAACCATGTATTTATAATCCCACTAAATTGTATTCCAGTAATGTATTTGTAGATTTCTTTTAGATTTTATAGAAAATAAATAATCACGTCAGCAGTAAGCAAAACTTTGCTTTTCTTTTCCCAACAATTATTTTTTTTCTTTCTCATTATACTCGTTAGGAGTTTAGACACAATGTTGAAGAAAAGTAGTAAAGTGTAGTAGACTTCCTTGTCTTGTTTCCAATCTTAGAAAAAAAAAGCACTTAGTATCACCATTAAGTATGATGTTTGCTGTATACACTGTGTGTTTGTGTGTGTGTGTGTGTGTGTGTGTGTGTGTATTTTTAACGAGACTGAGGAAGGTATTGCCTATGCCTTGTTTGCTGTGATAGATGTTGAATATTATCAAGTGCATCTGCTGAGATAGTTCTATGAGTTTCCTTCTTTATTCTTTAATTTAGTGAATCACATCAATTAATTTCCAGAGCCTTCTCTTAAGTAGGAACAGATAACCACAGGTCAGCAGAGTTTTAAGAAAATTCTCAAATATCAGAAAGAATAACATACAAAAAGAGAAAATAGTTATCCTGGGAGAAACAGAGATACTGTAGGAAATGAGAAACTTTCAAAACCTCTAATATTTTTAGAGAGATTTGAGAATACACACTGCATGCCAGGACACAAAGAAAGAAAGTGATTGTGGTCTTAGATAATTTTAAAATTGATTTTTGGAAATTTACTGAAGTTTACTAAAATGCTTGTAAAACAAAGTTGAAGAAGTCTTCCAGAAAATTAAGAGATTAAAAGGGAAAAAAACCTAAATTTGAAAGAAAATATAAAAGCATTAAGATAAATTTAGGTAGTCTAATAGCCATTTAACTGGAGTCAAGAAAGCTGTGCAAGGACATTGCAGAGGAGGAACATATCAAGAGAATTACTTAAAAAGATATCACAGAGTGGAGGGACATAAATTTTTTAAAGGGTATTTTTAAATTTAAAATTTGAAAATTTAAATTAAAAAATTTTTTAATTTAAAATTTAAAAAATTAAATTTTCAAAAACTTTTTTACATTTTAAAATTTAATTTATTTTTATATTCTTTAAATTTAAAAAGACATAAACCAAAGCACCTCATTATGAAATGACACCTAAAAAACAAAGAGAAAAACTTAAAAGCTCCCAGTAAGCATCAAGAAACTGGTCAACTGTGGAGGAATGATGGCAAGAATAACTTGAGAGAGACATCCCATCAGTAATAGTGACTGTAAAGCCAGCTCTTCCATACTCAGTGCTAATCAGGACAACTTCAGATATGTAAGCTCAGAAATTTTACTCTACAAACATCAATCTTGAGTGTTTTTACTACAATTTTTTAAAATTTCCTTTATGTATATAAAAAGCTTTAAAACTAAGTCACCTAGCATGGTTCTAATGTGTTTATTTATTTATCTAATAAATAGATGTCTAATACTGAGCAGCTCACACTCACTCTTAAAAAGATTCAATATGGGGACACCTGGGTGGTTTAGTCAGTTAGGCTTCTGACTCTTGATTTTGCCTCAGGTCATGACCTCAGGGTCATGCAACAAAGCCCCTGCTTTGGGCTGTGTGCTGAGCACGGACCCTGTTTGAGATTCTCATTTTCTTTCTCCCTCTGCTCTTTTCCCTCTGCCTCCCCCCCAATTCACTCTCTTTAAAATAAATAAATAAATATTTTTTAAAAATTCAATGTGTTGGATTTAGAAAAAGAGGCAAGTAATCCAATATTGAGGAAGATGTGAAAATTAGAAACCAGTGGATCTAATCCCGGAGACATTAAAAGGGAACCCAAGATGGCAGTCCAACAGCAGTTCAAGGACATTCTCTGATTGGAACAAATGATGTTTACAAGGTACAGATGAGTGCAGTGAATGACAGTAATATCATAAGGGATGGGAGGAAGGAATTGGGAATACTCTGTTACAAGGTACCTGTGCTACAGATGAAATGGTAGAAACTATACTGAAATCTGTAGGCAATCACTAAAAACATTTGAAAAGAAGTACATGAGAGACTGTAGACTCTGGGAAACAAACTGAGGGTTTTGGAGGGGACAGGGGTGGGAGGTTGGGTGAAGCTGGTGGTGGGTATTATGGAGGGCACGTATTGCATGAAGCACTAGGTGTGGTGCATAAACAATGAATTCTGGAACACTGAGAGAAATTTTAAAAAATTCCTAAATTCATAGAAGTTTGAAAACTAAAAAAAAGGAAGAAAGAAAAGAAAAGAAGTACAACTGATATGTTAATAGAAGAGACAAGATAGGATCATATAAAATGCTAACTTAAAACCAGACAAGGCAGAAAAAAAAGAAAGAAAAAGAAACAAAGCAAATGCAAGGACTAAGGAACAATAACAAACATGCTAGATACTAATGCATTCTATAAATAATTACATTCAGTGTGAATGGTCTAAATACTCCAATTAAAAGCAGAGCTTGTCTGTGGGGGAGCTAAGATGGTAGCATAGTAGAAGGACCCTAGGCTCATCTTGTCCCTCAAACACAACTAGATAATTATCAAATCATTCCAAATACCCAAGAAATCAACCTCAGGACTGACAGAACAAACTGCATGATGAGAGGGAGAGAAGAGGCCACATTGAGGAAGGCAGGAAGTGTGGAAACATGGCTGAGGAGTGATACAGATCACGGGTGCTGTAGAGGGAAGGGAGCCCTAGTCGTGGAGAAAGGTGAGAGAGAGAGAGAGGAGCACACAGAGTTATGCACAAGGAGAACACTTCCCAAAGTCACTGGCTGGGAAAATGAGAGGGGCTGATTTTCGTGAGTTCTTGCAACCAGTGGGGCTTGAAGACTGGAATTTTAAAGGTTGGTGGGCATGGTGAGATAGAGCCCTGAGGGCATTGCCCTGGTCCTGGAGAAAAGGCAGGGGAACAACCCTGGGACAGATGGTACAAGAGGGTCCCCTGGGCATGCAGTGGGGAGGTTATTCACTCTTCTTGGAGCACATCCCTGAGAGGTAGCATTCACAGAAATGCCTCTCCAGGGACAAAGTTGCCAATGAACACTATTTCTGTCCCCCACCCCTCAGCCTAAGCACAGAGCCACCTGACTAGAGCAGCTCAGTCCCAACACTGGCTGTCTAGTCTGCTTGCCCCAAGTCCCACACCCCTGCAATCTGGCATGACTACCCTTCTCGGTTAGATCTCCCTTAGTCCAAGCACAGTGAGACCCTCCCCCAGAAGACCAGCATAGGTTCCCACCACAGCACATACTTAAAGTTTTTAGTTTTAAAATTTTATTTACTTATTTTTTTAGAGTGAGTGAGTGCAAGCAGGGGGAGGGGCAGAGGGAGAGAATCCCAAGCAAACTCCATGCCAAGCACAGAGCCCGACACGGGGCTCAATCTTACAACCCCAAGACCATGATCTGAGCTGAAACCAAGAGTCAGTCACATAATCAACTGAGCCATCCAGGTGCTCAAGTTTGGAGTTTTAAAAGTTAGCAGGTTTGGGATAGAGCCTGGAAGGCACTGTGCTGCTGCAGGAGAAAAGGCAGGTAAGCAACCCAGAGGCAGACAGTGTGAAAACAGCTATCTGAAAAATGCCTGGGATGCAAAGGGGGATATTATTCACTCTTCCAGGAGTGCTTTCCTGAGAGCAGCAAGCATGGAGACCCCTGTCTGGGAACAAAGCAGCTGGCTGGTACCATTTCCTTGCCCCACCCCTCAGCATAAACACAGAACCACCTGCAGTAAACAGCACAGCACTGACACTAGCTGCCTAACCTGTTTACACCAAGTCCCACATCCCTGTGCTCTGCCAGTACTGCCATTCTTGGTCAAGTTTGCCTCAATCCCAGCCCATGGGCCTCTTCCCTAGAACACCAGCAGAAACCCCTACCCAACCATATCTCCCAACCAGATTGTTCTGCAAGCCTTCAGTTCTAGTGGAAGTAGCATCAGGTTTTAATAAGTAGACCTGAGCACATCTAGTTAAAGCTTGTCACATGCTGACCAAAGAGCAAACATTGCCCACTGCAGACAAGGAGATGCTCTGCAGATGACTAACCTGAAGGACAGAGTAGCCAAAGTGCAAAAGCAGACTGCATGTAGCACACACCAGACCCAATCCCTGAAGCACCAGGTCCTGGACACTATATGACATCTTCTTCATGAAACCATTACTCTCAGGATCAGGGAACATAATGGGCTTTTCTAACACATGGAAGAAGACAGAGGCTTTGATAAAATGCAAAGATGGAGGAACTCATCCCAAATGAAACAATAAGATAAGGTCACAGCCAGAGAGCTAATTGAAACAGGGAGAATTTAAAGCAATAATCATAAGGACACTCACTGGGCATGAGAAGAGAATGGAAGAGTTCAGGGAGGCCCTTACTGTAGAGATGAAAGAGTTAAAAAAACAGTCAGAAATGAAAAATGCAGTAGCTGAGATTTGAAACAGATTGGATGTAATGACCATGTTGGAATAAAGAGAGGATCAAATAAGTGATATAGAAGATAAAATAAAGGAAAATAATGAAGCTGAATAAAAGACAGAAAGAAAAATTACAGAACATGAGAATAGACTTAGGGAATTCAGTGACTCCATAAAGCACAATAACATTCATATCCTAGGAGTCCCAGAAGAAGAAGAAGAAGAGAGAGAGAAGGGGGCAGAAAATTTATTTGAGGAAATAATAGCTGAAAACTTCCCTAATCTGGGGAAGGAAACAGACATCCAAATCCAAGGGGCACAGAGGACTCCCATCAAAATCAACAAAAGCAGGCCAACACCAAGACATATTGTAATTAATCTGCAAAATACAGCAATAAAGAAAACAATCCTAAAAGACAAAGGAAGTCCCTAACTTACAAGGAAAGACCTATAAGGCTAGCTTCAGATCTCTCAAAAGAAACCTGGCAAGCCAGAAGGGAGTGGCATGGTATATTCAATATGCTGAATGGGGAAGATCTGAAGCCAAGGATACTCTATTCAGCAAGGCTGTCATTCAGAAAAGAAGGAAAGCTAAAGAGTTTCTCAAACAAAAACCAAAAGAGTTCATGACCACTAAACCAGCCCTGGAAGAAATATTAAAAGGGACTCTGAGTGGAAAGGAAAGACCAAAAATGACAAAGACAAGAAAGGAACAGAGAAAATCTCCAGAAATGACAGAACAAATAATAAAATGGCATTAAATGCATATCGATCAATAATTACTCTGAATGTAAATGGACTAAACTCTCTAATCAAAAGACATAGGGTATCAGAATGGATAAAAAAAAAAAAGAAGAAGACCCATCTATATGCTGCCTACAAGGGACTCATGTTAGACCTAAAGTCACAAGCAGATTAAGAGTGAGGAGATGGAGAAATATCTACCATGCAAATAGATGTCAAAAGAAAACTGGAGTAGCAATACTTAATCAGACAAACTAGATTTTAAACCAAAGACTGTAACAAGAGATGAAGGACACTACAAAGAACATAATAAAGGGGACCATCCAAAAAGAAGATCTAACAATTGTAAATATTTATGACCCCAACATGAAAGCACCCAAATATATAAAACAATAACAAACAAAGGAACTCATTGATAATAATACAATAATAGTAGGGGACCTTAACAGTCCACTTGCATCAATGGACAGATCATCTAAGCAGAAAGTCAACAAGGAGACAATGGCTTAGAATGACACACTTGATCAGATGGACTTAACACATATATTGAGAACATTCCAACCTAAAGTAACAGAAAGCACATTATTTTCAAATGCACATGGGACATTCTCCACAGTAGGTCACATCCTGGCTCACAAATCAGGCCTCAACAAGTACGAGAAGACTGAGATCATACCATGCATATCTTCTGACCACAATGCTATGAAACTTGAAGTCAACAGGAAATTTTGGAAAGACTACAAATACATGGCGGTTAAACAACATGCTACTAAATGAATGAGTTAATCAACCAGGATATCAAATAACAAATTTAAGTATACAAGGAAAAGAAAAAGACAAAGACAAAGGGGTGCCTGTGTGACTTGGTTGGGCATCCAACTCTCAGGTCATGATCTGAGGGTCATGAGATTAGGCCAGTGTCATGCTCCATGCTGGGCATGCCTGCTTAAGATTCTTTCTCCCTCTCCCTCTGCCCCACCTCCCTGCTCACGGACTCTCACTCTCTCTCTCAAAAGCAAGCAAACAAACAAACAAACATGGAAACAAATGCAAATGAAAACACTACAGTCCAAAACCTTTGGGATGCAGCCAAAGCAGTCATAAGAGGGAACTATATAGCAATACAAGCCTGCCTCAAGAAGCAAGAATAATCTCAAATAAACAACCTAACCTTACACCTAAAGGAGCTTGAAAAAGAACAGCAAACAAAGCTATGGCCAGCTGCAGAAGGGAAATAATAAAGATTAGAACAGAAATAATTAGATAGAAACTAAACAAACAAACAAACAATAGAAGAGATGAATGAAACCAGGAGATGGTTCTTTCAAAAAATTAATAAAATTGATAAACTCTTAACCAGACTAATGAAAAAGAAAAGAGGAAGGACACAAATAAATAAAATCACAAACAAGAGAGGCAAAATAACAACCGGCACCACAGAAAAGCAAACAATTGTAAGAGAATATTATGAAAAACTATATACCAACAAATAGGGCAATCTAGAAGAAACTGGTAAATTCCTAGAAACATAAACTATCAAAACTGAAACAGGAAGAAATAGAAAACTTGAACAGGTTGATAACCAAAAAAGAAATTGAATCAGTAATCAAAAATCTCCCAATAAACAAAAGTCCAGGGCCAGATGGCTTCACAGGTGAATTCTACTAAACATTTAAAGAAGAGTTAATACCTATTCTTCTCCAACTATTCCAAAAAATAGGAATGGAAGGAAAAGTTCCAAATTCATTTCATAAAACCAGCATCATGCAGATCCCAAACCCAGAAAAGACTTCATTAAAAAAGAGCTAGAGGTCAATACCCCTGATGAACATGGATGCAAAAATTCTCAATAAAATACTAGCAAATTGAATCCAACAGTATATTAAAAGAATCACCACAATCAAATGGGATTAATACTGGGTTGCAAGTGTGGTTCAATATTTGCAAATCAATCAGTGTGATACACCACATTAATAAAAGAAAGGGTAACAACCATATGATCCTTTCAATAGATGGAGAAAAAGCATCTGACAAAGTATAACATCCATTCATAACAAAAACCCTCAACAAAGTAGGGTTAGAGGGAACAAACCTTGATATAATAAAGGCCATATACAAAAAAAACCCCTATAGCTAATATCATCCTCAATGGGGAAAAACTGAGAGATTTCCTTCTATAGTCTGGAAAAAGACAGAAATGTCTTCTCTCACCACTGTTACTTAACATAGTACTGGAAGTCCTAGCCACAGCAATCAAACAACAAAAAGTAATAAAATGCATCCAAATTGGCAAAGAAAAAGTCAAACTTTCACTATTTGCAGATGATATGATACTCCATAGAAAACCTAAATGATCCACTAAAAAATTGCTAGAACTGATGCGTGAATTCAGTAAAGTCACAAGATACAAAATCAACATACAGAAATCTGTTTGTTGATTTTTCTACACCAATAATGAAGCAGTGGAAAGATAAATCAAAGAATCAGACTAATTTACTATTGCGCCAAAAACAATAAGATACCTAGGGATAAAGCTAACCAAAGAAGTAAAAGAGCTATACTGTGAAAACTATAAAACACTGATGAAAGAAATTGAAGAGGACACAAAGAAGTGGAAAAACAGTCCATGCTCACAGATTAGAAGAACAATTGTTGTTAAAATGTTTGCATTACCCAAAGCAACCTACACATTTAATGCAATCCCTATCAAAATACAAACAACATTTTTCACAGAGCTAGAACAAACAATTATAAAATTTGTATAGATCCACAAAAGACTCCAAATAGCCAATTAATGTTGAAAAAGAAAATCAAAGCTGGAGGCATCACAATTCTGAACTTCAAATTATATTACAAAGCTGTAGTGATCAAAACAGTATGGTACTGACACAAAAACAGACACATAGATCAACAGAACAGAATAGAAAACTGAGAAATGAACCCACATCTATATGGTCAATTAATCTTTGACAAGGCAGAAAAGAATATCCAATGGGAAAGAGTCCCTTCAACAAATAGTCTTGGAAAAGCTGGATAGCAACCTGCAAAAGAATGAAGCTGAACCACTCTCTTACACCACACACACACACACACACACACACACACACACACACACACACACAATAAATTCAAAATGGATTAAAGACCTAAATATGAAACAGGAAACCATTAAAATCCTAGAGGAAAACATAGGCAGTAACCTCTTTGACATTAGCCATGGCAACTTCTTACTAAATATGTCTCCTGAGGCAAGGGAAACAAAAGCAAAAATAAACTGTTGGGAATTCATCAAAATAAAATCTCTGCACAGTGAAGGAAACAATAAACTAAACAAAAAGGCAACCTACAGAATGGGAAAAGATATTTGCCAGTGACATCTGATAAAGGGTTGGTATCCAAAATTGATAAAGAACTTTTAAAAATCAACACCCAAAACCCAAATAATCTAGTTAAAAAATGGGCAGAAAACATGAATAGACATTTTTCCAAGAAGACATACAGATGGCCAGCAGACACATGAAAAGATGTTCAACATCATTCATCCTCAGGGAAATACAAACCAAACCACAATGAGATATCACCTCACACCTGTCAGAATGGCTAAAATTAACAACACAGGATACAACAGGTGCTGGCCAGGATGTGGAGTAAGAGGAACACTTGCATTGTTGGTTGGAATGCAGACTTATGCATCCAGTCTGGGAAACAGTATGGGGGTTCCTCAAAAAGTCAAAGATAGAACTACCCTACAATCCAGCAATTGCACTATTAGGTATTTACCCAAAGAATACAAAAATACTTTTTTGAAGGGATACATGCACCATGATGTTTATAGCAGCATTTTCAATAACAGCCGAATTATGGAAAGAACCCAAATATCCATCAACTGATGAACAGATAAAGAAGGTGTGATAAATAAATAAATAAATAACTATACACACACACACACACACACACACACACACATATGTTTTTATATATACACACACACACATATACATACAGTGGAATATTACTCAGCCATAAAAAGGAAAGAAACCTTGTCATTTCAAATGATGTGGATGGAGTGTTATGTTAAGTGAAATAGATCAGTCAAAGAAAGATAAATACCATATGATTTCACTCATAGGTGGAATCTAAGAAACAAAACAAATGAATATAGGGAGGGGGGAAAAAGAGGAAAACCAAGAAACAGACTCTTAACTACAGAGAACAAACTGATGATTAACATAGAGAAGGTGGGCAGAGGGATGGGTTAAATAGGTGATGAGTAATAAGGAGGGCACTTATTGTGATGAGCCTTGGGTACTGTATGTAAGTGATAAATCACTAAATTCTATACCTGAAACATTATATATTAACTATCTGGAATTTAAATAAAAAATTGGAAAAAAAAAGCAGAGATTGCCAAAGTGACTGCAGAAACAAGACCCAACCACATACCATTACCAAGAAAAAAAACCCAAATATAAAGATTTAGGTTAAGAATGGAGAAAGAGATACCATGCTAACACTAACAAAACAAACAGACAAAAAAGATGGAGTAGTCACATTATTTCTACACAAAAAAAACTTAAGAGCAAGAAAAATTTTCAAGGAGAAAGAGGGCATTTTGTACAATAAACGTTCAGTTTTCCAAGAAGACTTAATAACCCATGACATATATCTACCTAAACACACAGCATCAAATTATGGAAGGTAAAAGTTGATAAACAATAATAGAAATAGACAAATCTGTTACTACAGTTGGATATATGAAAAGCCTTTTTTTAGTAATTAATAGATCAAGCAGGTGGAGAAGCAATAAGAATGCAGTTGACCTGAACATCACTATCAATCAACTTTATCTATTTGACATTTTTAGAATACTCCATCCAACAGCAGAATACACATATTTCTCAATGGATTACAGGGAATAACAACCCTCACTAAGACAGACCACACTGTAGGCCATAAAACACAGCTGAACAAATTTAAAAGAATAGAAATCATAAAAAGTATATTTTCAGACATCAGGGAATTAAACTACAAATCAATAACAGAAAGAGGTAGAAAATGCCCAATACTTGGAGATTTAAAAATACACTTTTAAATAATGTCCGGGTCAAAGAAGAGGTCTCAAGAAAAATTTAGAAATATTTTGAACTAAATAAAAATGATCATACAACTTATCGAAATTTGTGGGATGAAGGGGCACTTAGGTGGCTCATTTAAGCACCAACTCTTGATTTCAGTTCATGTCATGATCTCAGGGTTGTGGGATTGAGCCCCACATCAGACTCTGTGCTGGGTAAGGAGCCAGCTTAAGATTCTCTCTCTCTCTGCCCCTTCCCCCACCCCACTCACTTGTGAGTGCATGCCCACACTCTCTTTATTTCTCTTAAAAAAAATTGTGGGATGCAGAAAAAGCAGTGATCAGAGAGAAATGCATTTCATTAAATGCAAATATTAGAAAAGAGGAAAGATCTAAAATCAATAATCTATGTTTCTCCACTTAAGAAACTGGAAAAGGGAAGAGAGGAGCAAGATGGTGGAGGAATAGGAGTCAAAAATATCAGGTCCCAGGAGTTCAGCTATATAGTTATCAAACCATTCTGAACACCTACAAACTCAACAGGAGATAGAACAGAAGAAGAGCAGCAATCTAGGAAAAGAAAATTAACCACTTTCTGGAAGGTAGGACATGTGAAAAAGTGAATCTGAGGTGACGGAAAGATAGACCTCAGAGGGAGGGGCCACCTCCCAGCAAGTGAGAGAGGAGCAGAGCACAAAATCAGAACTTTTAGAAGTCTGCTCCATTGATGGACATCACTCCAGAGGCTAAGTGGGGGTGGAGCCCTCGTGGGGACAGTGTGGTCTCAGGACCCATGGGATCACAGAAAGACCAGGGATGTCTGAGTGTGGCAGACCAGGTATCGGAGTGGGGAAACTGGCTCCAGAGACAGAGCTGAGGAGTGTGCTCTCAGCTCGGGGTTACCTTAAACCGTGATCTGAGGCACAGTTGGGCCACTGCTCTTTAAGCAGGGACCTCACAAGGGGCAGATCCGGAGAGACCCCCTTCTTCCTCCTAGGGGAGGAGCGGTGTGGGAGTGCATGGCAGGAATCTGCTGGGTTTGGAGACTCAAACAGGGCCGTGCCCAGAGATAGAAATGCTTGGTCACAGGAGACCAGGGAGACAGGAAGGACTGACTGCTTTTCTCTGAGGGCATATTGAGGAGTGGGGCCCTGAGCTCTCAGGTCCTCCGGACTGGAGATTGGGAGGCCACCATTTTCATTCCCATCCTCCAAAGCTGTATGGAAAGTGTTCAGGGAGCAAAAACTCCAGAGAGTGAACCCAAGCAGATTGCTTAGCCTGGGCCCTGGCAAGGGCAGGGCAGATCTGCCTCGGGCAAAGACATTTGAGAATCACTGCAACAGGTTCCTTGCCCAGATCAGCAAGAACATCCAGCCAAGTCCAAGTTCACAAATCAATGAGAACTGCAGAACTCCAGAACTAGGGGAAAACAACACAGAATTCATGGCTTTTTTCCCCCATGATCCTTTAGCCTTTCAAAGCTAAATTTTTAAAAATTTTTTTTCATATTCTATTTTTTTTAACTTTTCCTCTTTCTTATTTTAAAGTTTTTTAACTATTCTATCTTATCAATACCTTTTAAAATCTTTTTTTAATTTCTTATTTTTAATTCAATTTAATTTTTTCAGTGCTCCAAGATTCTTTGTTTATGCACCATACCCAGTGCTTCCATGTAATACTTTTAAAATTTTCATTGTTATAGTCATATCTTATCCCTTCACTGCATTTAACCTTATTTTTTGTATACATATAGGGGTTTTTTTTTCTTTAAAAATTTGAGATACAATTTCTTCTAAATAGATCAAAATATACCCTAAACCTAGCACATGGCTTTGTTCTAGTCTCCAGCCTGATCACATTCTTTCCTCTTTTTTTCTTTTTTCAAACCAACTTCTTATCAATTCCTTTTTTAGAATCTTTTTTAATTTTCATCTTTACAGTCATATCCCATCCCTTCATCATGTTTACCCTTACTTTTGTATATAAATCAGTTTTTCTTTCTTTAAAATTTTGGGAGGTAGTTTCTTCTAACAGGTGAAAATATACCCCAAATCAACTGTGTGACTCTGTTCTATTCACCAGTCTAATATATATATTCTTTTTTCTCCCTTCTCCCCTTTCAGGTCTCTTCTGATTTGGGTAGTGTATATTTTTCTGGGTTCATTGCTACCCTTTTAGTATTTTGTTCTCTCATTCTCATCTGGATAAAATGACAAGGTGGAAGAACTCACCACACACACACACACACACACACACACACACACACACAGAACAAGAGGCAGTACTGATGGCTAGGGACCGAATCAATATGGACATTAGTAATATGTAAGAACGAGAGTTCAGAATGATGATTATTAAGGTGCAAGCTGGGCTTGAAAAAAGCATGGAAGATATTAGAGAATCCCTTTCTGGAGAAATGAAATTCTTTCTGGAGAAATAAAAGAACTAAAATTTAACAAAGGTGAAATTTAAAAAGCCTTTTAATGAGATGCAATAAAAAATGGAGGCTCTTACTGCTAGGATAAATGAGGCAGAAGAGAGAATTAGTGATCGAGAAAACCAAATGATAGAGAATAAAGAAGCTGAGCAAGGATGCCTGGGTGGCTCATTTGGTTGGGCAACTGCCTTTGGCTCAGGTCATGGTCCCAGAGTCCCAGGATCCAGTCCTGCATTGGGCTCTCAGCTCCATGGGGAGTCTGCTTCTCCCTCTGACCTTCTTCCCTCTCATGTTCCCTTTCTCTCTCTCTCTCTCTCAAATAAATAAATAAATAAAATCTTTTTTAAAAAAAAAAAGCTGAGCAAAAGAGAGACAAACAACTACTGGACTACAAGGGGAGTATTTGAGAGATAAGTGATACCATAAGATGAAAAAATATTTGAATAATTGGGATCCCAGAAGACAAAGAAAGAGAGAGGGGGGAAAGGTATATTGGAGCAAGTTATAGCAGAGAATTTCCTTAATTTGGCGAAGGGAACAAGCATCAAAATCCAGGAGGCACAGAGAAGCCCCCACAAAATCAATAAAAATAGGTCCATACCCCATCATCTAATAGTAAAACTTACAAGTCTCAATGACAGAAAACCCTGAAAGCAACTTGGGACAAGAGGTCTGTCACATACAATCGTAGAAATATAGATTGGCAGCAGACCTATCCACAGAGACCTGGCAGGCCAGAAAGGACTGGCATGATATGTTCAGAGCACTAAATGAGAAAAGTATGCAGCCAAGAATACTATATCCAGCTAGGCTGTCATTGAAAACAGGAGAGATAAAAAGCTTCCAAGACAAACAAAAACTAAAAGAATTTGCAAACACAAAACCAACCCTACAGGAAATATTGAAAGGCATCCTCTAAGCAAAGAGAGAGCCTAAAAGTAACGGACCAGAAAGGAACAGAGACAATATACAATAACAGTCACCTTATAGGCAATACAATGGCACTAAATTCATATCTTTCAATAGTTACCCTGAATGTAAATGGGCTAAATGACCCAATCAAAAGACACAGGGTATCAAAATAGATAAAAAGACAAGACCAATTGATATGCTGTCTACAAGAAACTCATTTTAGACCCAAAGCCACCTCCAGATTTAAAGTGACGGGGTGGAAAGCAAATTACCATGCTAATGGACATCAAAAGAAAGCTGGGGTGGCAATCCTTATATCAGATAAATTATATTTTAAGCCAAAGACTATAATAAGAGATGAGGAAGGACACTATATCATACTTAAAGGGTCTGTTCAACAAAAAGATCTAACAATTTTAAGTATCTATGCCCCTAACATGGGAGCAGCCAATTTTATAAACTAATTACTAACAAAATCAAAGAAACACATCAACAGTAATACAACAATAGTAGAGGACTTTAACACCCCCTTTACTGAAATGCACAGATCATCTAAGCAAAAGACCAACAAGGAAATAAAGGCTTTAAATGACACACTGGACCAGATGGACATCACAGATATATTTAGAACATTCCATCCCAAAACAGCAGAATACACATTCTTCTCTAGTGCACATGGAACATTCTCCAGAATAGATCACATCCTGGGTCACAAATCAGGTCTCAACCAGTACCAAAAGATTGGGATCATTCCCTGCATATTTTTAGACCACAATGCTCTGAAACTAGGACTCAATCACAAGAGGAAAGTTGGAAAAAACTCAAATATGTGGAGGCTAAAGAACATCCTACTGAAGAATGAATGAGTCAAACAGGAAATTAAAGAAGAATTGAAAAAAATCATGGAAACAAATGAAAATGAAAACAACTGTTCAAAATCTTTGGGACACAGCAAAGGCAGTCCTGAAGGAGAGTATATAGCAGTACAAGCCTTTCTCAAGAAACAAGAAAGGTCTCAAGTACACAACCTAACCCTACACCTAAAGGAGCTGGAGAAAGAACAACAAAGAAAGCCTAAACTCAGCAGGAGAAGAGAATTCATAAAGACCAGAGCAGAAATCAATGAAATAGAAACCAAGAGAACAGTGGAACAAATCAATGAAACTAGGAGCTGGTTCTTTGAAAGAATTAATAAGATTGAATTATCATATGGTTTCACTTATTTGTGGAGCATAACAAATAGCATGGAGGACAACGGGAGATGGAGAGGAGAAGGGAGTTGAGAGAAATTGGAAGGGGAGGTGAACCATGAGAGACTATGGACTCTGAAAAACAATCTGAGGGTTTTGAAGGGGCGGGAGGTGGGAGGTTGGGGGAACCAGGTGGTGGGTATTAGAGAGGGCACGGATTGCAAGGAGCACTGGGTGCGTGCAAAAACTATGAATACTGTTACGATGAAAAGAAATAAAAAATTAAAAAAAATTTTTTTAAAAAGCAAAACCATAAAAAAAAAAAAAGATTGATAAGCCCCTGGCCAGACTTATCAAAAAGAAAAGAGAAAGGACTCAAATAAATAAAATCATGAATGAAAGAGGAGAGATCACAACACCAAAGAAATGCAAACAGTAAGACCATATTATGAGCAATTATATGCCAGCAAATTTGACAATCTGGAAGAGATGAATGCATTCCTAGAGACATATAAACTACCAAAACTGAACCAGGAAGAAATAGAAAACCTGAACAGACCCATAACCAGTAAGGACATTGAAGCAGTCATCAAAAATCTCCCAACAAACAAGAGCCCAGGGCCAGATGGCTTCCCGGGGGGGAATTCTACCAAACATTTAAAGAAGAATGAATACTTATTCTCCTGAAACTGTTCCAAAAAATAGAAGTGGAAGGAAAACTTCCAAACTCATTTCATGAGGCCAGCATTACCTTAATCCTAAAACCAGACAAAGACCCCATCAAAAAGAATTACAGGCCAATATCCTTGATGAACATGGATGCAAAACTTCTCACCAAAATACTAGCCAGTAGGATCCAACAGTACATTAAAAGAATTATTCACCATGACCAAGTGGGATTCCTGGGCTGCAAGATTGGTTCAACATCTACAAATCAATCAATAGGATACAATACATTACTAAAAGAAACAAAAAGAACCATATGATACTCTCAATAGATGCTGAAAAAGCATTTGACAAAGTACAGCATCTTTTCTTGATCAAAAATCTTCAAAGTGTAGGCATAGAGGGTACATACCTCAATATCATCAAAGCTATCCATGAAAAACCGACAGTGAATATAATTCTCAATGGGGAAAAACTGAGAGCTTTTCCCCTATAGTCAGGAAGCGGCAGGGATATCCACTATCACCACTGCTATTCAACATAGTACTAAAAGTCCTAGCCTCAGCAATCAACAACAAAAAGTAATAAAAGGCATCTGAATCACCAAAGAAGAAGTCAAACTCTCACTCTTTGCAGATGATATGATATTTTATGTGAAAACCCAAAAGACTCCACTCTAAAACTGCTAGACAGTGACATAAAATTTGTTAAAATCAAAGATATGCAAATTTTAATATTCAAATGTAAACAAAACAAAAAAAAGTTATTCACAACCATATCAAAGCAAAAATCAAGAAACAGATAATGGAACAAATGTTTTATGGATGTTGAAAACACTTCACCTCTAATTTTTGACACTTCACATATTAAAAAAAATTATCAAAATATACACACTCTGGGATCCTCTGGGTGGCTCAGTCAATTAAGCATCTGACTCTTGACTTTGGCTCAGGTCATGATCTCAGAGTGGTGGGACTGAGCCCTGGGTAGGTCTCTGTGCTCACAAGGGAGTCTGCTTGAGATTTTATCTCTCCCTCTCCCTCTGCCCCATCCCTCAAGCTCTCTCTCTCATAATAAATAAATAAAATCCTTGGGGCGCCTGGGTGGCTCAGTGGGTTAAAGCCTCTGCCTTCGGCTCAGGTCCAGGGATCCTGGGATCGAGCCCCACATCGGATTCTCTGCTCGGCGGGGAGCCTGCTTCCTCCTCTCTCTCTGCCTGCCTCTCTGCCTACCTGTGATCTCTGTCTGTCAAATAAATAAATAAAATCTTTTTAAAAAATTAAATAAATAAACAAATAAATAAAATCCTTAAAAAATATACAGGCTCTGGATAAATAAGCAAGCATAACTTATCATTTAATCTTGTGACCTAAAAACAAGGCACACACCATTTTCCCCAACATCCATGAAATATGTACAATCTGGATCATAATCTTGGCCACAAAAGAAATCTCAATAAATTATAATAAGTGGATGCTGAACAGGCTGTAGGTTAAAGAAAATAAACCAACCAGAGAGTTTATAAAAGAAAACAACAAGTACTGTGTTGGATCAAAGATAATATAGACCTTGTGGTTAGAGACTATTTCCAAAATAAAGGAGGAGTAATATTCCATTGTATATATACACCATATCTTCTTTATCCATTCATCTATCAATGGGCACTTGGGCTGCTTCCACATCTTGACGGTTGTAAATAATGCAATAAACACAGGGATGCATTTATCTTTTTGAATTAGTGGTTGTTTTTTCTTTTGGTAAATACTCAGTAGTAGAATTACTCAATCATGTGGTATTTTATTTTTAATTATTAAAAGAATGAGATCTTGCCATTTATGACAACATGAGTGAACCAAGAGTATATTATGCTAAATTAAAGAAGTCAGACAGAAAAAGACAAGTACCATATGATTTCACTTACACATGGAATCTAAAAAACAAAACAAACAAAAAAAACCAAAATCAGACTTTTAAATTCAGAGAACAAACTGGTGGTCGCCCGAGGGGAGGTCCAGGTGATGGAATGGGTGAAATAGGTAATGGTTATTAAAAGGTACAAAGTTCCATTTATAAAATAAATAAGACACAGAGAGGAAAAGTACAGCAAAGGGGATACAGTGAGTAATATTGTAATAATGTTGTATGGTGACACATGATGATTATACTTATCCTGATGAACACTGAATAATATATAGAATTGTTGAATCAGTACCCTGTACACCTGAAACGAATATAATATTGTATGTTAATTATACTTCAATTCATAAAAAGATCAATAATAAAAAAATTAAGCCTAAAAAACATGAAACCATCATAGCAAGGAAAAAAAGAGGAAGAAAAAGTTAAATAATGAAATGAGGAGAGATGGTTCAACATTAGGACATCTCCTTAGATAATTTAGTACATCAACAGGCAAAAAGGAGGAAAAAAGCACATAAAGATATCCCTAAATTGTTTATTATCAATTATAGTGGTTATTTTTTATTTAATTAACATATAATGTATTATTTGTTTCAGGGGTACAGGTCTATGATTCGTCAGTCTTACACAATTCACAGCACTCACCATAGCACTTACCCTCCCCAGTGTCCATCCCTCCCACCCCCCTCTTCTTCAGAAACCCTCAGTTTGTTTCCTGAGATTAAGTCTGTTATGGTTTGTCTCCCTCTTTGGTTTCATCTTGTTTCATTTTTCCCTCCCTATGATCCTCTGTCTTGTTTCTCAAATTCCTCATATCAGTGAGATCATATAATTGTCTTTCTCTGATTGACTTATTTCGCTTAGCATAAGACCCTCTAGTTCCACCCACGTCATTGCAAATGGCAAGATTTCATTTTTTATGGCTGCATAGTATTCATATGTGTGTGAGTGTGTGTGCGTGTGTGTGCGTGTGTGTGTGTGTACACCACCTCTTCTTTTTTTTTTTTAAGATTTTATTTATTTATTTGACAGAGAGAGAGATCACAAGTAGGCAGAAAGAGAGGAAGGGAAGCAGGCTCCCTGCCTAGCAGAGAGCCCGATGTGCGGCTCGATCCTAGGACCCCAGGATCATGACCTGAGCCAAAGGCAGAGGCTTTAACCCACTGAGCCACTCAGGTGCCCCCTACCTCTTCTTTATCCATTCATCTGTTGATGGACATCTAGGCTCTTTCCATAGTTTAGCTATTGTAGACATTGCTGCTAAAAACACTGGTGTGCATGGGCCCCTTCAGATCAGTACATTTGTATCTTTAGGGTAAATACCCAGTAGTGCAATTGCTGGGTCATAGGGTAGCTCTACTTTCAACTTTTTGAGGAAACTCCATACTGTTTCCCAGAGTGGCTGTGCCAATTTACTTTCCCATTCATAGTGCATGAGGGTTCCCTTTTCTCCACATCCTCACCAACACTTGTTACTTCTTGACTTTTTGGTATTAGCCATTCTGAAATGTGTGAGATGATAGCTCTTTGAGGTTTGGATTTGCATTTCCCTGATAATTAGTGGTGTTGAGCATCTTTTCATGAGTTTGTGGGCCACCTATAGGTCATTTTTGGGAAAATGTCTATTTAGAGCCTCTGCCAATTTTTAAATCAGATTAGCTTTTTGCTATTGAGTTGAGTTCTTTATATATTTTAGACATTAAACCCATATTGAACATATGGTTTGCAAATATTTTCTCTTATTCATTAGGTTACCTTCTCGTTTTGATGATTGATACCTTCTGTTGCTGTGCAGAAGCTTTTTAATTTGATGTATTCCACTTGTTTATTTTTGCTTTTGTTGCTTTTACTTTTGGATCAAATACAAAAATTCAACACCAAGACCATTATCAAGTAGTTTATCGACTATGTTTTCTTCTAGGACTTTTATGGTTTCAGGTCTTACATTCAAGTCTTTAATTCATTTGGGTTAATTTTTGTATACATTATATTCTATTTATAAGGGGTATATAAAAAAATGAAACAGCTCAAGAAGACTGAAAATAAAGGGATTGGAAAAGACACACTAAGCAAATGCAAAGAGTGTTTTGGGGCAAACCTAAAATTAGAAGCAAATAGAAGTTATGTTGAAAAGCCTTACAAATAATGTAGGTTATTTCATACTGATAAAATATACACTTCACCAGACCATATTGTAGAAGTCATGATCCATAAGGAAATGTCTTTAAAATACTGAGGGGAGGGGCGCCTGGGTGGCTCAGAGGGTTAAGCCTCTGCCTTCGGCTCAGGTCATGATCCCAGAGTCCTGGGATCGAGCCCCGCCTCGGGCTCTCTGCTCAGCCGGGAGCCTGCTTCCTCCTCTCTCTCTCTGCCTGCCTCTCTGCCTACTTGTGATCTCTGTCTGTCAAATAAATAAATAAATAATCTTTAAAATACTGAGGGGAATACATTACATGTTAATAAAAAATAAAAAATTTTTAAAAATAAAAATAAAATATTGAGAGGACAGATTTTATAGCTAGATAGTGGCAGAGCTAGGATTCAGAACACCCCTCCCCAAACTTCCTAAATACCCCCCTGAGCTCCTATCCTCCCTCCTTGCCAGCATTAAATAGCACACTATGAATCACTATATTATATTACTCTTTAAATATGGAGAAGCTGCAAAATCACATGTATTAGGCCACAAGAAAATTAACAATTGACTATGAAATGAAAGAAAATCTTAAGGAACACTTTTTCTAACCACATTTGATCAGACCAGAACAAACAACCAGGACAAAGAAAGATCTCCTTCAATCTTAGTCACTGAGAAATTTTCAAAACTCCTTCCAAACAGTCCTTAGTTCTTATTGTTGTTGTTTTTTAAGATTTTATTTATTTATTTGACAGGCATAGATCACAAGTGGGCAGAGAGGCAGGCAGAGTGAGAGAGGTGGAAGCAAGCTCCCTGCTGAGCAGAGAGCCCGATGCAGGACTCGATCCCAGGATCCTGGGATCATGACTTGAGCTGAAGGCAGAGGCTTAACCCACTGGGCCACCCAGGTGCCCCCAAACAGTCCTTAGTTTAAAAAGTAAATCAAAATAGAAATTACAGAAGAGTAAGAAACAAACTCTAATGAAAACATATAAAACCACAGACATAAAAACCAGATATACCCAAAGTGGCACAAATTCATGACTTAAAATGTATTTATTAGAAAACAAGAAACATTGAAAAGTAAATTAAATTTTAAATCAAAGTATTAAGAAAAGATATCAAGGTAACCCCCCCAACTGAAGACAAAAATGAAGAAAGGATAAAAATACAAAAATATAATAAAGAAGAGTAGGATTTAATTAAATTTCAGACAAAAGATAAAAATAATGGATTGATAACAATCAATAGGTGATTCTTTGAAGAGGACAACAAAATGCAAAGTTTGATCAAGAGAACAAAAGAAAAGACATAAATGAACAATGCTGGGAAGAAAGAAAATGAGTTAAGGAAAGATTAAAACTGCAGTTAAAGAAAAGGTTAAAACTTTACAAAAGAAATCCTTGTATAATTTTCTACCAATAAATATGACAATCTAGGAAAAATGGCTACTTTTTAGGAAAATATGAATCATCAAAACTGAGCGTCAACATGAGAACTAAATAGAACTAAAAGTAATAGGAATGTATAATGTATTTCAAGACCAATCCTAACCCTGCTGCTTCCCCCACTACAATATCAGTTTCAAATAGTTTTATAGACAATTTCCAGCAACCCTTCAAAGAACAGATAATATCCATATTAAATAAACCATTCCAATACAATTTTATAAATTTTCAAATCACCCTAAATCATTTTTTAAAAGATATTATTTATTTATTTGACAGACAGAGATCACAAATAGGTAGAGATGCAGGCAGGGGGTGGGGGGAAGCAGGCTCCCTGCTGAGCAAAGAGCCTAATGCGGGACTTGATCTCAGGACCCTGGGATCATGACCTGAGCTGAAGGCAGAGGCTTTAACCCATTGAGCCACCCAGGTGCCACACCCTACATTATTTTAAGACTACTTTATTTCTGCTATAAATACCAGATCAATGAAAGTCCTCAATAATTAGCAAACCAAATTCAGCATGCATTAAAATGATCATACACCATGATCATGTGGGACTTATTTCAAGGATACAAGGGTGGTTCAATATCAGTAAATCAATCAACATGATACTAACTTAAATAAAATGAAGGACACAAGTCTTATGATCATCTCAACAGATGCAGAAAAACTATTAGACCAAACTCAATACTCATTTATGATAAAAACTCTCAACAAAGTAGGGTTAGAGGGAACATATCTGAACATAATAAAGGGCATAAAGGACATACCAACAACTAACACCATGCTCAACAGTGAAATGCTAAAAGCTTTTCCTCTAAGATCATAAACAAGGTAAGGATGTCCCCTACCTTGCTACTTGTTTTCAACACAGTACTGGAAGTCCTAACTATAGCAATCAGACAAGAAAAAGAAATAAAAAGCATCTGAATTAGTAAAGAAATAAAACTGTCACTGTTTGCAGAAGACGTGATACTATATATAGAAAACCCAAAAGACTCCACCAAAAAAACCTGTTAGATCTAATAAACAAATTTGGTAAAGTTGCAGGATATAAAATTAATATACAGAAATCTGTTGTGTTTTCTATACATGTATAACAAACTAACAGAAAGAGAAATTAAGAAAATCCCATTTACAATAGCACCAAAAATAACAAAATACCTAGGAATAAATTTAAACAAGGAGGTAAAAGACTTGTACTCTGAAAACTGTAAGACACTGATGAAAGAAATTAAAGATGACACAAATAAGTGGACAGATAACACTACGGTCATGGATCAAAACAAATTAATGTTAAAATTTTCATACTACTGAAAGCAATATACAGATTCAATTTAATTCCTATCAAAATACCAACAATATTCTTCACAAACTAAAACAAATAATCCAGAAATTTGTATGGAAACACAAAAGATCCCAAGTAGCCAGAGCAAACTTGAGGAAGAATAACAAAGCTGGAGGCATGACAATCCCAGATTTCATGCTATACTACAACACTATGATAATCAAAACAGGATGGTACTAGCACAAAAATAGAAAGATCAGTGGAACAGAATAGAGAGCCCAAAAATAAACCCACATTTATACAGCCAAGTAATCTATGATAAAGGAAGCAAAAATATACAATGGGGGAAAAGACAGTATCTTCAATTAGTGAGGCTAGGAAAACTGAACAGCTACATGCAAAAGAATGAAACTGGACACTATCTTTTTTTTTTTTAAGATTTTATTTATTTGACAGAGAGAGAGAAATCACAAGTAGGCAGAGAGGCAGGCAGAGAGAGAGAGGGGAGGAAGCAGGCTCCCTGCAGAGCAGAGAGCCCGATGCGGGGCTCGATCCCAGGACCCTGGGATCATGACCTGAGCCGAAGGCAGAGGCTTTAACCCACTGAGCCACCCAGGCACCCCAGAACTGGACACTATCTTACAACATACACAAAAATAAACTCAAAATGGATTAAAGTCCTAAATGTAAGACCTAAAAGATAAGACTCCTAAGAGAAAAATAGGTAGTAAACTCTTGGACATTGGTCTCAACAATATTTTTTTTAAGTAGGCTCTATGACCAACATGTGTCTTGAACTAATGACCCCGAGATCTAGAGTTACATAATCTACCAACTGAGCCTGCCAGGTGCCCCAAATGATCTTAATGAGATATATATAGATACATAGATATATAGAGAAATATATATAAATTTATATATATATATATATTTGGATCTCTTTAGGCAAGTGCAACAAAAGCAAAACTAAACAATTGGAACCACCTGAAACTAAAAAGCTTTTGTACAGTGAAAGAAACCATCTACAAAAGGCAACCTGGTAGAGGGGAGAAGATATTTGCAAATGATCTATTTCATAGGGGGTTAGTATCTAAAACATAAAGAACTGCTACAACTCAACACCAAAAAAATAAGCAATCCAATTTAAAAATGGATGGAGGACTGAATAGACATTTTCCCAAAGAAGACATACAGATGGCCAACAGACATAGAAGATGCTCAACATCACTAATGATCAGGTAAGTGCAAATCCAAACCATGAGATGTCACCTCACACCTGTCAGAATGGCCAGAATCAAAAAGACAAGACATAACAAGTGTTGGTGAGGATGTGGAGAAAAAGAAACACTTAATGCACTGTTGGTAGAAATGTAAATTAGTACAGCCACTATGAAAAATGGTATGGAGGTTCCTCAAAAGATTAAAAACAGAAATACTGTGTGAGCCAGGAATTCTACATCTGGATATTTATCTGAAGAAAATGAAAATGCTAATTAAAAAAGATATGTGCACCCTCATATTCATTGCAGCATTGTTTACAGTAGCCAAAATATGAAAACAATGTAAGTTTCCATCAATAGAGGAATGGCTAAGGAAGATTCCGTAATATATATTATATAATGGAATATTACTCAGCCATAAAAAGAAGGAAATCTTGTCATTTTCATGACATGGATGGACCTAGAGGGTATGACATTAAGTAAAATAAGTCAGAGAAAGACAGTACTGTAAGTGAAAACTTACATGTAGAATCTAAAAAATAAACAAATGAATAAACACGACAAAACAGAAACAGACTCATAAATACAGGGAACAAACTGAAGATTGCCCGAGAGGAGGTAGGTGGGGGGAATGGGTAAAATAGGTGAAGGGGATTCAGAGGTACACACTCCCAGTTATAAAATAAATAAGCCAAGGGGAGGTAGGGGCACCTGGGTGGCTCAGCAGATTAAGCCTCTGCTTTCGGCTCAGGTCATGATCTCAGGGTCCTGGGATCGAGTCCTGCATCAGGCTCTCTGCTCAGCAGGGAGCCTGCTTCCCCCTCTCTCTCTGCCTGCCTCTCTGCCTACTTATGATCTCTCTCTGTCAAATAAACAAATAAAATCTTAAAAAAAATTAAAAAATAAAAATAAAAAAGCCAAGGGGATGTAGAGTATAGCACAGAGAATACAGTCAATAATAATGTAATAATTTTGTATGGTTACAGGTGGTAACTAAACTTACTCTGGCGGTGGTTTCATAATGTATATACATGTCAAATCATTATGCTGTACACCTGAAACCAATATAATATTATATGCCAATTATACTTTGTTTAAAACAAAAAACAGAACCCAATGAACAAAAAGACAAAACAAAAGACATCAACTTGAAAATTTAAGAAAGTCTAGAAACCCCAAAAAGGATAAACACAAAACAAAAAAACAAAATTAAAAAATTTTAAGAAACAAACAAATCTAGACTTACTACAGTATAAGTGCTGAGAGAAGAATCTTAAAAGCATTCATAGGACAAATTCACGAACCACAACCAAACCTCAAGCAATAAACTTTGAAAACTGACAGTTAATCAACTAGTCAATCCATGACTATACATTCCTGGTGTGGTGGGGCAGGATTCAAAAATCTCCCCCAACTCCCATAAGCAATATAGCTTTCTGTTGGAAAAACTGTGAAAGTTGAAAAAAAAATTTAAAAATGTTACTAAAGAGATGGAACTATGGTAAGGCATTAGCAGGCAAAAGTAAAGTTAAAAGGAGAAACCAGAGACAGAAGCAGGCACAGAGCCACTTTTGACTTAATGGAATGCTGATTCAAGGGAATCAGAACCTCAGGTTTGACAACTTTAAGGGGTGAGGGGGACAGAAGTGAAGTCTGGAGTCCACACAAGGTGGAGGGTCCAGCGGGAGTCCCGGCCACCCCACCACATCTTCCCAGTGAGAATGGAGTGCAGCGGGCAGCTCTGGAAAGACGTGGCTTCCCCCAGGTGCTCTCAGACCCGGACCTGTGTCAAGGAGTTCCTGGAGGCACCTGAATGTGGCAAACCAAAACTCTTTCCAAAGTCGTACCTTCGTTGCAGTCCTTGATTTTACCTAAAAATAATTTCCCCAATACAGCGCTAGTACACAAAGACACTGAGCAAAAAAACCTTTGTGAACAGAACATTATGTTTCCCTTTTCTTTGTGGGAAGGGGAAAATGGTAACTTTTTAGTGGAGAAGCCTGGCAAATACCACCTCCATTCAATGATGAAGGTCAATTTCTCTGGGGATAAGTCAGGTTGGCATATATCCCCTGATGTGATGAGGAGGGCACTTCACTTCCTTGGTACACTCTCAGAAAACCCATCAGCCAGTCTAATCCTGAGAAAATCATCCAGATGAATGCAAATTAAAAAGCAGTCTACAGAATGCCTGACCAGTACTCTTCAAACTGTCAAAGTCGTGAAAGAAAAGGAGAGACTGAGAAACTGTCACACACCAGAAGTGAGTGGAGTCCTGGATTGCATCGTGGAACAGTGTATTAATGTGTATTAATGGAAAAGCTGATGAAACTGAAAAAAAAAAAAAAAAGAAAAAGTCCAGAGTTTAATTCACAGTGATGTTACCAATACTGGTTTTTCAGTTTTGAAAAATGTGCCACAGTCATGTCAGAGGGATAATGTCACAGGAAATGAATCTGGGTATGCAGAATGTAAAAACTTTGTACTCTCTCTGCAACTTCTCTGTAAATGTAAAATTATTCTAAAATTAAAAGCTTGTTTTAAAAAAAAGTATGAGTGAGAAGCAGCAGAAACAACAGAAAACAGGGCCAGCTACAAACACCTCCCATGTTGAAAGTATTAGATACCAACCTAAAATTTCTTTAATCTGTTAGATCTTTTATAAAACCTTTTTATAAAAGAAATCTACAGCAAACATCATCCATAACGTGCAGTGATAAAAACTTTCCCTTTGGGATTAGGATCAAGATGGAATCATTGCCATCAGTACTGGGGATAGACTTGAATCCACCATCTTAAGAGCTCAGGAGCTGTGGCTGAACACCATGCACAGAATTCATCGTAACTTTTCCCCCTCACATGAATTATTTATAACAGAGGGTGCATCTAGCTTATGAAATCAATAGTATAAAAAGTCTACACTGTAAATTTTAAGCTTTAATAAGATCGAGTCAACATAAACAAAGTTCAAAGACAAGGAGAGTATATTTATAACTTTCAGAATATTTAGCAAATTCTCCTTTCTCGTTAAAGAAAAGACAATCATGTCAACTGAGTAACACTGGCCAATAAATGAACCAGCAACTTATGGAAGAGGCAAATGGCCAATAAACACTGTCCAGCCTCCCGTGGAATCAGGAAAATGCACAGTAAATCAGGATGCAACTTTTATCCACCACCTTTGCAAAGTTTGGGTGTGGGGAGAGGGTTTCTCTCATTTGATATTGGCTCAGCTACTTAGAAAGACAATCTGGCAGGATGTATAAACAAGTAAATATTAGTAACCTTTGCCTCCACGATTCCACTTTTTCGGTTGTTGACATGAGACAAATACTTGTAAATGTGCAAAAATATAAGGAAATAGATGATTCTTATCATAGCTTGTTGGTAAAGTGAACAATTGAATATGACCTAAATGTCCATCAGTGGGGGCTGTGGTGGGGGGGGATGGTTTAAGACTTAGGATATATCGATTCTATGGAACAGCATGTAGCTCTTAAAAAGAATGGAGTGTATCTATACGAAGGTGATCGCTAGGATTTTCACTCTTAAAATAAGAGAAAATGAAAAATGAAAAATGGGATATGTAATATAATCCCATTTATTGAAAAGACAAGGCACAATGTGCATATTTAGGCATAGAAGCTATAAATAGAAATGCACAGAAAAAGATCTGAAAGGCTCTTCAGGAAACACTTAATAGGACCCGACTGGAAGTTGCAGTGGGGTAGGTGGGAAACGGGGCTCTTGCCTTTGACATACTTCCATTTTGTTTAAAATTTTATGAACAAGAATGTATGATGCATTTCTTTTGTAGTAAATAATAAATTGATTAAAATATTAAGTAATATTATTTCTGACCCATTACTAGAGAAAAAGGATTTTTGCCCACTCCACACCCTCCACTTCTTTTTTGGTCAGAGACACAATCCATTCCAGAACAGAAAATCATAGTCAAGATAAAACCCCTGAGCCTGCACTTCTCTTGGGTGGTCTGGAGCCTTTCTCCTCCTTTTACTTTCTTTGGTCAAGAGGACGAGGACCCAACCAGAGAGGAGCAGGGCCCGAAGGAGGCCTGTCCGAAGGAGAGGTGTGAGCCCACAGCACCCCATGTTTTAGCGTAAGTCAGGTGTTGACTCTGATCTGCATATCTTCTCAACAACCTTATTTGCAGTGAGTCACGAAGGAAGAGGAGCCCCGAGGGAAAGGAGAAAGTTCAGAGGTCACAAGGAGACAGCAAATCCCTGTCACAAGCCTCATAAAGGACCGGGACTTCAGACAGGCCTCCAGCTGAGCTGGGTGACCAAAAAAAAAAGAAAGAAAGTCGTATGTGTGGTGGAAAGCTGGATGAACACCTCATTTCCTCGTTACCCCTTCCTGCCCTTAGTATATTACAAGCCAGCATTCTTATAAACCGGGTCTCAAGTAGAGATTTAGTTTAGTGTCTCAACTTCAGGGTCTTTAGAAAGACAGGGAAGCAGTCCATGGCCAGAGAGAGACAGAGGTGAGAGGGAAGGAGATCGAGACTGACCTGGTGCTGAAGCCACTGCCTCCATCGGCCATCTTCCCCCTCTGGCCCACCTGGACTCCGCCTGGGCCTCAAGTGTGGCCTCTGAACCCTCCGTCCCGTGGCCTGGTTCAGGGTGGCTGCCTGAGCCCAGAGCAGGAAGTTTGTGAATTGCCTCACACCCAGAGAGCTCCGCCCAAATGGGGAAAAGAGAAGTGAAAGTATCTCTGAGTTGCCGGGCATTGTTTCCCTCCTGAAGCTCCATGATGGGTTTTTAGGCCCCAAGACACAGAACAACAGGAATGGAGGTGGAGGAGGGACAATCAGGGCCCCGAGGAGCAGAGCCAGGCCCCAGGGGGCCACTTGTTGGCACAAAGACACAGAAACATCTATGTGTCCTCCAGTGCTTCCTGACCTGTCTAAGATGGTTTCTGAGTATAATGGGGTGAGCACATCGGGGGGTGGGCGTGGGGGGGAACTCCTTATTTGCTGCTTCCCCTCACCGACATGGCTGGGGGGCGAAAGAGGGAAAGAGAAAGTTCACATCTTCTCCCTTCCTGTGGGAGAGCCTGGACCCAGCAAGATGCCAGTGTGGGAACCCAGGACTGGAGAGAGCCCAAATTCTCAGCATCCTAAACCAGGGCAAGTGTGTTTAGTGTCCCTGGAAATCCGCCAAAGGTAAGAGAGAAATCTGCAAGGCCACAGCCAAGGCGATGATGTTGGTTAACGTCTCAGGTGCCTGGGTTTAAAGTGTATTTCCCAAATGCAGCCCTGAGACACCTGAAAAGCAGTCAGTCACCAGGATGCCAAGCAGCATCGGCTTCCCTTGGATGGAGAGGGAGGTTGGAACGGACAGGACCTGGAAGCCCCGTGGGGAGGAGGACCCTCTGCCTCAGAGTCCCGTCTGTCCACGATGTCTCCTTCAGATGCGAATCATCATTCCACAAAGCCTGAGAAGTGACCCAGAAGACTTCATTACATTTGAAACCGCCGGGGAAAGGAGGTTTCTATCCTATTTCCATGGATATTCTGTCTTTCCCCCAAAGGAGCAAATGGCAGTCTGGCTGGGATTCCAGGTTGTTGACAAATACTCCTTTACCCATGGGTCAGGTGTCTATACCAGGAGCAGCACACACACCGGGATCTCTCTCCCACTTTCCCTCTCTCCCGCTCTCTCTCTCTCCCACTCTCCCTCCCTCCCTCCCTCACTTGCAGGGGTAGCAGGACTAGGAAGCTGAGGCAGTGTTGAGCACATCTGTCCTCTGCTTCTGGCCTCCATGGGACACAGATGACACCAGCCTTTTCTAGTGTCCCCTGTCTCTCTCCTTCTCTGTCCCTGAGCAGCAGACTGACCCAAGGCCACCACCATACTGGGTATTGGCATATATGTGCCAGCTTTTCCGTGGGTCTACATAGGGCACCTGGAATAGAGGCCAATGAATGGCCGGCAGGAGTGGGGACATCCACGGGTGGCTGCTGCTGTGAGGAACACTGACACCAGGCGCTGTCCTCAAAGTAGCCCAATGCTGGACCTGGAGGCCTGGAAGGTGGGAGAGGCATGCTGAGGAGGGACTATGGGGCAAAGGACCCACCAGGGGACAGGCTCTGTGAATGTCCCCAGGAGCAACTTCTGTTCAGACTTTCATAGCAAGGCTAAGTCTCCAATTCAGGAGACCCCTGTGGGGACCAGAGGTTTGTCCCTAGGAACTCAAAGGTGGGAAGGCTTGGTGGCAGCAGCCACAATGGCCACTAGGGAAAGGACATAACAGCCTTGGCACTTCTGTGGATGTGGAATCACAGGGAAACCCAGCACCTGGGATGTAAGTGGGAACACTCAGGCCCTGCTCCAATGTCCCTGAAAGGGACATCCATCAGTGGGACTCATCTGGACTCCCTAACCTTCCCTCCTTTCTGCAGAGACTCTGGTGGAAGGGGTGAGCCGGCTCCTTGCTGGGTCTCCCAGGGCTCATGGCTCCTGAAAAGGCTAGGTTTCTGTTGGCTTTTCCAAGGTCAAGTGCACAGGGACAGGACGTTGTGGGGGTTGTGGGAGGCTGGGGGTGTGTCTGATTGATTAGAGCAGCCTGAGGCTGTGTGGATAAGCTCAGGTTGGGGGTTCAGTTTGAAGGATCCCTTTTTGCTATATACTAAGCCCTGAGTCCCAATGTAGCTTTTATCAGGAAGAAAGCTGGTATTTTGAACCCCATCTATTCAGTTTTATACCGATCTGCCTGCTGGTGTGGAACTCAGGTGAGGGAAAGGGAAGCACTTCGGGGGGTAGGGGCAGCGTATGGGTACACATCTCTTTCCACGAGTTCTCATCTACCCGTGCCCCAGATGGGTAAAGAGGCTCGGAGTCCTACCCTCTTGCAATTGCATGGTCATAACCCAGTCATCCCGAACGGATTCTGTGGGTATTTGGCGGCGATATTTCTGTGTTGAGGGGCTGAGGTGGGGGCGGGGCCCTTTTCCCACTAAACCAAAATCTCAGGGACCCCGCAGTTGGTGGCGGAGGCACAGATTCCTGTTGCTGCCAAGTTTGTACAAGGCCAGAGGGATTGCTGGGGGTGAAGTGTGAAGGTTTCTACAGGGAAGAGAGTGACTCCTTGGAAAGGGGGCTGGGAAGAGGCATGTGGGGAGAAGAGGAAATGGTTAAGGGGCGTGGGTTGTGGGGAGTGACAGAGAACTCCCGGGCCCCTCGAGAAATACGTCTGGGCCACTTTCCGAAAGCCTGCACTCCCCTCTAGTGATCATACTAGGCATTGCACTCTTCTTAGACCTGACGTCCGTCGCCTGCTCCGCCTGCTCCGCCTGTTCCGAAAAACCGAAACCGGAAATTGTTCTTGTAACTTTTTAACCCCTCGAAATCAGTAGCAGGAGCGCCTTTATTTCTTTCTACATGAAGGTTAACAAATTTAAGGATTGGGTCCTGAGATGATTTTGAGATGCACACACGGACAAGCTTCTGGCCTGGACAGGGTCCTCCACACCTGCTGACCATCATCTGGAGGTGAAGGGGAGGGAGACTGCTTTACCAGCAGGAGCTCTGGCTAGAAATGGGTGTGGCTGGGGAGACCTTGGGCACTCCCAGGGCACCTGTGCCTGGGGCTGAGGAAGTCCCACGCAGAGGATGAGGTTGGCCTTCACAAACCAGCAGCTTGACAGTCCTGGGCCAGGGAAATCCCAACAAGAGTCTAACGGGCACCCTCCTACCCCCTAGGGCCAAGTACTGTGCTTTTTTCCCGGCCTGGGGCCTGTGTTTCTCACATGTACAAGTACTGTGCTGGTGAAATGGGCTGGCATCCTGGAGGATCCAGCACACCGGTACACAAGGAACATGTACGTCCGGCCAGGTCATCTAGTGGCCCCAGGAACACAGAGATATGCCCCTGAAGCTCTCCACCAGGCTCTGTGGGCCATCCCACTTCTCACCTTAGAGTGAAGTTTGTCAGCAGCAGGTATCCTCCCGGGTCTCCTGGTCCAATGGTTCATGGTCAAGACCACAACCAGCATAGTTGTAAGGATTTCTCAAGACAATGACGCTGAAGTTAAAACCTCACCACTCTCATTTGACTCTGGCTCATAAATTATCCTGGGGCATTAAGGGAATACAGGGAAAGTTCCCTAGAGGTCGGATGCCATTTCTGCAACTTCTCCCACCTTTTGAGAATGGCCAGTGGGCTCTGTCGTATAGGTGAAACCCTCCCCTCCATAGAGAAGGAAGACCCCTCTGCCTCTTCTGGGCATTCCATCTATAGTCTATGGCACCCCCTCCCATGAATAATTCAAGGGTGGAGGGGAAACTTCAGCCTCCTGAAGGTGAAGCCAGGGTGAGGGGCTCTCATGTGTCTAAGAGCCTGGATCCCAGGCCAAGATGTGAGGACAATAATGGCTTCCTTGAGCTGTGCCTCAAGAACCCAGCATCAGAAATTGTGTCCTCGCCCCCTAGGGAACTTCAGCAGGTCGGGCCTGGATTTACCATTTGCCATCAGATGAAGGTATCATGTAAGAATCCAGGGACTGTCTTGTATTTCCTGAATACACAAGAAGTAAAGGCATCAGCCAGCTCCTACAGGGCACTTCCACCACACACAGGGACACAGGATTTTGCAAAAACTTCAAAGAGTGGACATGTCCAAGGGCATGCTGAGAGCATCTGCCACGGGCTCTGTCTCTGTTCTCAGAGACCCTGGGAAGTGGTCACAGACACCAGACAAGCCAGAAGCTGGGGCCACATCGTTTTGTAGCTAAGGCTCATGCTCCTGAGATCTCAAGGCTGGGGTCCTGCATCTTCCTCTCCATCCAAACACAGGCAAGCATAGAAGGGCCCTCGGAGATGGTGGGATGGAGTGTGGTCCTCCCTGCCTCCTCAGCAGCTCTGGCAGAGCTCAGGGCCACCCCTCCCCTGAACACTCCCCACTCTTGTTTCCAGTGGAGATACAGGTGTGAATACTACTATGTTTGGTATGAATTAGTGTGGACTCTTTCTGTCCCACACATGGGACTCAGGGGAAACTTTGGAGGATGACCGGGGAAGAGAAAAGTCCTAGATTTGATGGACAGTAGGAATCAGTAGTTCCAGGTCAGATGAAAAATCTCAGACCTGTGGGTCTGAGCAGCAGGGCCCGCTGAAGTTATGATAAGAATCTGATTACTGTTTGGCACAACTCCTGTGTCCAGGCTGGGTCTAGATTTACTAAACCGGAAGCTATTCGGCACCTCTTGCTGGACTTGGAATGGTCACTCACAAGGCCCGGCTCAGACACCACCACCGCCCCAACAACACCCCCCCGCCCTCCGTCGCCTCCTCATCTTCAGCTCAGACTAGTTCAGCCAGCTTTCACTTGGTCCCAGGCCATCAGCCAGCAATGTGGGGAGGGCTTAGACACCGGGTGTTCCTCTCTATGACTTTCTCTTTTCTAGCATTTCCCCCTCGCTACCAAGAAAGCTTAGGGACTCTGGCCTTCTTCCCTGGCTTTGCTGACCAGAGGGAATGTGGGCTTTCTACCAAAGTTTTTGTCACTCCATGCAAGACTGGCCCAGCGACTCTGGGGCCAGGTGATAGTAAACAGTAAACATCTTACATTGGCTGTTTCCTCTTGAGTTCTGACTTCCCTCCAAAGTCGGCCTGCTTTGGTTTACTTTTCAGAGGCCTCTGGGGATGGTTCTTTGTCCAGAGCTTCTAGATGTTTTCCACAAGAGGCTGGTTGATGAGGAACCCAGGCTTGCAGGTCTAAAGCAGACCTCCTCATCCTCAGTCCGAAGCTGCAGGCCCGTCTTTCCCCCTCCCAGACCCAGCCATGCTTCTGGAGACGCCAGTGGTTCCAATGATGCCTAGCCCTCTGTCCAGCCAAGGGAGAGAGATGCAAGTGTGCAGTGCATGCATCAAACAGCGAGCACCCCTTGGTCAGCTGAGACGCAGCCAGAACTACGCCTGCTGTGTTCTTCTGTGCCCATGGGAACACAAATCTCACCTACTTAAGGAGGGTGGGGTGCTTGTTCAGTAAACAAAATGACAGAGCAAATGAAATGCCTGGGGGGAAACGTGGATTATTCTAGAATTTCAGTCGGAGTTAATACTTATAGATCTATACAGATAAGACATATAAATTGTTGCTGAGAAGTCTAAGACCACTTTTTTTCTTTGTGTCAAGGAGGAATCTTGTTTTTGTTTCAAAGGGCTTACTTAAGCAATTTTGTCTTTCCAAGAAATTGGGGCCACAGCCCTCCCTCTGCTTGCCTCCTGCACTAAATCCCCATCCACAAACTAGGAAAGAAAGAGCCCCTGACTGGATGTGTGTAAGCTAGTGTTTGGCTTGATAG
Source organism: Enhydra lutris kenyoni (assembly GCF_002288905.1). NCBI lineage: Eukaryota > Metazoa > Chordata > Mammalia > Carnivora > Mustelidae > Enhydra > Enhydra lutris. The sequence goes on along the minus strand of NW_019154085.1, from coordinate 38,835,703 downwards.
GAAACCCAGCCATGCATTTCAGTTCCTGGGCCCTGATTTCGGGCCTTCTGAAGCCTCACCACCTGGTTTGTATAGAGAGAGCTAGAGAACCCCCTCTCTCCTCTCAGCCCAGCAGAGCAGGGGGTGAGCCCAGTAGAGCTGCCTTGGGAGGTTCAGGCTGAGGAGTCCTTACCAAGAGCCTCAGGACCTCAGGAACACCAGGTCCTCCTACAGCTCCCAGGGCCATGGCACACCGCCCCCTGTAAGGTCATGGCCAAGCTCCCCAACATCTCAGCAAACAGCCTGCAACTGAGTCCAGGTAAACCGGACTGATGGGGTGAGAGGCTTAGTGTCCTTCATTGCCCTTTGCTGTCCTGGAGGGGAGGGGAGTAGACACCCTCCTTTCAAGCATGAAGACCATCTCAACCTTCATCTCCACAGCATAGGGCAGTGGGACCTCAATCAACCTGCTCCATTTGGTTGGGGGACCTCAGCCCCTCTGAGCAGCCAGGCACTGCCCCACCCTCCGTGAGACACAGGGCCTGCCGTGGAGAGTCGGTGGGTCAGACTTCATCTCCTTGGCCATCCAGCCTCTTCCCCCACTTTCCTAACAGCTCCCAGTTTCCTCTGGGTAGACAACATCTCTCCTTTATGTGCAGGAGCAGAGCAACTGCTGATTAGTATCAGGCCCCTGAGCGAGCCATACCCATCAGCTGCTTTGGGGAGTTGGACTCTTGAGAGAAGTTTGCTATGGAGTTTAAAAAAAAAAAAAAAAAAGACAGAAAACATTCCTTCTGTGGTGGCTCCTTGACAAGATGGCAGAGTTGTTCCTGGAACTCAGTTCCTGGAGCTACTCTGCTCCCCGACCTGGCTCTGGGGCTGTTTGCAGGCTCCGGGCCCAGCCTTCCTGCCCTTTGATGAGCCACCAGGTGTCTGTTCAAAGAGTGTCTTTTTGTTCAACCTCCGTAGAGCTAGTCTGGCTGGCAAAGAGCCCTAACTGATACAAGGATGTTTGTGAGTTATTTACTTACTATTTTCAAGACCAGGAACTTCTGAGGAGCACAGCAAATATTAACTCATTAATACTCATGATCCCACGAGCTACGTACCACTTTCTTTATTTTACAGATGGAATTAGTGCATGGGGTGGGGGGAGCAAGTCATGTGCCCAGGGATGCACAGCCACGAATGACGCTGGATGGCTCCGAATGAGGAGCTGGGATTCCACCTCCTGTACTGGCTTTGAGAACATAGTCTGTGTTCTCAAACACAAGGCTCTGCGGTCCCTCATTACAAATTAGAACCGTTCACAACACCAAGAATAGTCAATAAGAGCCAACTGCAATTGAGGCTTAATGAAAAATAAAAGCTGTGATAAGGACGATATAGAATCATATTTACTGACATGTAGCAGTGCTCATTATACACAAGTAAGTGAAAAATACTGATTAGAACACATTTTATTATTAAGACAGTATAACCATTGCCCCCTCCTAGCTGGTACTCACCCCACCCTCATCCCATTACAAAGCCTGGAATAATTTTCATCAAATTGGCAAGCATGGTTATTCTCCTTACCCAGAGAGGACTAACAGGCATTGCGCTTCTTCGTGGTAGAAGATGCAAGCTATAATAGCTTGGAACTTTAGAGGGGATGTCCTGATATGCCCCTAGCAACTGAACCCCTAAATACTTACCTATATGGCATGTACCGGAATTCTTAGTAGGGCTTATCTCTCACCATCTGAAGTAAGTGTGATTCAACAAGGCTTTCAGAACACAACACTTCCTGCTTCTCAGATCTAATTTACATACTGTCATAGTGATGGTTAATTTTATGTGTCAGCTTGATGGGCCAGAGGACACCCTGTTTAAACATTATTCCTGAATATGTCATTGAGGATGTTTCTGGATGAGATCAGCATTTTAATCAGTGCACTCAGTGTGGGCAGGCACCAGCCACATCATTAAGGGCTTGGATAGAACAAAAAGGGGAGAAAGGGAAATTCATTCTCTGCCTGCCAGCTTAGTTGAGCTTGGATTCACTTTACTTACTCTCTTGGATTTTCTACTCTCAGACAGGGATTTACATTATCTCTTCCTCTGGTTCTTGGGCCTTCAGACTTGGGCTGGAATTATACCTCTTCTTTACTGGGCCTCTGGCTTGCAGGTGGCATGTCGTGGAGATTCTTGGTTCTGTTTCCCTGAAGAGCCCTGATTAATACAGTCATTGCTATAGCAGACCGATGTACTGTATTTTAGTGACCAGGCAGACTAGGTTCCTTCCAGCTATGTTGTAACAGAGAACAGGAAAATTCAGATGGTCCCAGGGCAAGACTGTAAATATGGACTGTTGTCCAGTTTATGTGAACATGAACTTCTGAACTTCTTCTTACCCTATTTCCTACTAGGTACGTTAAAAGCACATGTAGAAGTTGCATAGTGTGTACACCATAAGCCATACTACTCAGCTCTAATGAGGATACCACATTCAGAACAACAGCTGGCTTGGTCCTACAACTTAATTACAGTTATCTATTTTTTTTTTTTTTTTTGAGAGAGAGAGAGAGCACGTGCAAACAGGCTGGGAGGGGCAGAGGAAGAGACAGAGAAAATCTTAAGCAGACTCCACGCTGAGCATGGCTCTTGATTCCATGACCCTGAGATCATGACCTGAGCTGAAATCAAGAGTTAGAAGCTTGACTGAGTAAGCCACCCAGGTGCCCCTTGATTACAAGTCTAGTAGCCATGAACCAAGTGGCTTCTACAGAGGTCAGACCAAATGGAAGGGTAATGAGGATACAACCACTATAGCCTTGAAGTCTTTGCAGGTGGCACTAATCTCAGTCATTCCCCAGCCCAGGAATATGATATTGCTTTTGACTATTTCACCATGGGAAATTTCAGTTCCACAGCCTTCCACTGGGATTTTCTTAAGGCAGTCATTATTATCTCACAAGGCATTTTATAGGTTAAAGGACCAGTTCATCCAACTCTCATGTGTGTCCTGATTATATGCTCAGGACCTGGCGTGGCTCCAAGGATTGAGTGGACCCCTTGTGACATGGATATTACCTGACTTCCATATACTCCACTCTAATAAGGATCGTGTTGGGGCTTTGCCTCCCTAGAGTAGCATCAAATCAGATGTTGTATTCAACAATCTTTGAAAGATCTATATATTTTCCATTCTCTGACACATAGTTCTAGAATAAAAGAACATCGGTCCTTTTGGTGAAGATTGAAGAAATCACTACATGTATATTTGCAGTTCTCGTTTCCATCAGCAGGTTTTGGGTCCAAGAATTGACTCGGGCCTGGAAACTGGGCAAGGGATCTTGACTTTTCATTGGGGCAGCTGAACTCAGTTATCTGATCATCAATTTTTAATCACTTTTGATGGTATATATGAAGCAATCTCCTTTTTGGCTGCCCATCTGTCTTGCCTATAAGAACACCACGTCCTATTAGCTATCTCCAGAGACATCCATGGACCAGACCCCTTGGCTGTCATTCCAACCTTGCTCTCCATTCCAGAAGTTACATTGTCTTGCTCTGACAGTTAAATGCTGCCCTTTGCTTTTGTTGTCCACTCATTTCCATTGCTACTAGGGAATCCAGTTCTGTAAAACATCCCTACATTTTTCCAACCAACAGCATCCCAAGAATGCTGGTGCCCCCTCAGCAGTGCACTGTCACCTGGTTAAGTCAACGTCTCTGAGGCTTCCTGAGGAACAGTCACCTGAAGGATGGGATTTCCAACTGCAGAAAGCAGAGCCATGCCAATTTCACTTTGCTTTTAGACTCCCCCTCTCCATAATCTGTCCCAGCAGGTCCAATATCTCTACTTCTGTTTTGTCTAGTGTGTACCCTGCCTTACAACAAGCCTATAAGAACCACCCAGGAGCACAGTAGAACCATCACCTTTGACTTGCCAGGCTAATGAAGCTCTGTGGCACAGCAGAGTGCACCCATATCAACAACATTCCTCTTTCCAGTTTCGCATCCCCCTTTCTTCATTTAGGATCCAATCCCAGACACAATCCCCTGGCACCTGCTGGTACACACTGGCCAGTCCCATAGCACCATTGGACTAGAAACCCTCTCTTCACCTAGCAGCTGTACTCAGGACATTACCAGTCAGGGCGTGTGGAGGCTACCCTGCAGGGTCCTCATTCAGGGAAGAAGTGGGGTGATAAGGTCTGTCTCTAAAGTAGGGGCAGGAGTTCTCTTCTACAGGCCCAGTGGGTTCAGGGGGATCTGGAGTTCAGAGTTCTCATATACATTTTTCTAGAGAGCCCCTTTCTGAGTTCCAGGGCTTCACTCCTTCTTCATTAGTGCCCTCCCTCTGGCATTAGAGACCATCCTGAGCTTAGAATTCAGTCTTCTCTAAAGTTCTACTGTTCTTAAAATTCGGGTCAGGCCCTCTGTACTGTCTACTTTCCAGCTGCACGTATAAGGATCTCTTTGTTTAGGTGGTGATTAAAAGATTTAAGCCTGTCATTTATTCTTTTCAACATATTAGAGGCACTTAGCAATAACCATCAAAACCCATGGTTCTTAGTGTTACTATTTCTCTTTTCATAAATGTCAGGCTATCATATCAGCTGGTGTGCCTCTTCCCCTGGAGCTCATCCAGTTTCCTACAGGTGAAAGTTTGGGCAATGGCACTGTTATAACATCCCAGGAACTATCAACATTCTGCTTGTCACCATCTGGCTAAGCAGTGATCCAACATCAGAACTCCATCCTTAAGGCCCATTTGCTGGGACGGTTACCTGAAGTTGGGTTCCTTGGAAGCAGAGGCTGAGATAAAGTCTCTTAAGTAAGTGATTTATTATGAGAAGTTTTTCAGGAGAAGAAGGGAGAGGGAAGAAGGATGGCATGGTGGGAAAAACCAAGCATGGATGTGGTCCCAGCTGAAGACTAGCTCTAGCTTGATCTTCTGGGGAGTGCACCAGCATGAATCACACCACACATTGGTCCCACCTTGGGGCTGGGGGGCCAGCTCCCAGGTCCAAGAGGTGTTAACTCCAGATGAAGCTGGCACTGGCAGAACGTGATATTTTGGGGAGGGGAGGCATCCGCAGTCAATCCTCACAGCGGATGGGAGATGAAATTTCTGCCCCAAAAGGGAATTTTCCAGGATACCAACACCCTCCACTATGCCTGTGAACTGCTCTCATTTGTTTCTTCAATAGCAAACACTTCCTTGAATTTCCTCTCGAATTTTTCTTCCAGTCTAAGTCCCATTAGGCCAAAGTCATTGTACTGTAAAGAAAAAAATTATAAGAACAAAAATAACAATCCTCATTGTCGGTGTTATTAGACACCTTGCAATCAAGAAGTTTGAAGACCTTGCTTAAACACCTAAGTTACATTAACCAGGTGACACTTTAAAATTCATGCAGCTAAGAGTAACTGTTGTTTCCTAAATGCACAATTACTTCTCATTAAGCAGACAGGGATGGGAAATCATTGCTTACCTGAGATTTTGACTTATTTGGTTTGGGTTGTTTATTTTAGTGAGACTTAGAAAAGTCATCTACGTTCTTTGCAACCATCAAAGAGCTAGTAGTCTAACTAAAATCAGCCATCTCCTTCTAGTCCTAGAGGACTTCTAGTCCTCTCTGGTGACCCTGTAAGACTACACACTCCACTCACATGCAAAGGAGTCTGAAATTGGGACTTCTAAGAGTTTCCAGTGAGTTTATCTGGGGAGAGATAAGAAGGACGACATAACTTTAAGATGCAATTCTCTCCTTGTGTTTGAAGCAGACAGGACTCCACTTTGTTCTTTGGGGACACCTGTCACGTTGGAGCAAGGGAATGAGCTCTCAGGGGCCTGGGGTTCTGGTTGCAGAAACAGCCTCTGACTCACTCTTACCCTGCTATGGTGAGCTTACGTCCTGAATTAGAAAAGTCACTCCCTTCCAGAACCCTTCCTTGTGCGGGCTTGTTGTAGGGTGAGGGAAATGTAAAATTTTCCAGGCACCAGACTATGAGGGCAGAGTAACTCAAAGGAAAAAAAAAAATGAAATGAAGGCAGGGAGAGCCTGTACCTTGTAAGACACCCTGTGGTTCTGAAAGATGAGACGCATGTCTTGCACGAACTCCCCTACTTGGCGATAACCCTGTTTATTCAACTTCTTCTTGATTTTGTCCAACCACATGGGTTCCTTCAGGTTTTGAGAAACCTCTCTAATCTGGTAAGAAAAAATATCAATGGAAGAGTTACTGGCATAGTTCAATGTCCCCAAATCCAGCAGAAACACAAGGTACAGATAATGGCGGCTCATGCTCTCTGTCTCATGGGATTCAGATCACAAATCCCTCCGGCACCTGTGTGAAGGGCCCGGAACGTCACAGTGGCCTGGAAGTGTGGTTGGTTGTTATTACTTACATAGTAATAATACGGGATCTTCGAAAAAAATGAGCTCTCTGAATGGCAATAAACCTTCAAGAGGAGGAACTCACATTTCTGCAAAAGAGGAAGGCTGTGAATAAAAAGTCGTTTGGGCGGGGCGGGGGGAGGAGCTGTTTGGAGACATTAAACCTATACACATGCCCAGGCAGAGACATGACTCACACCAGTGTTCTGGAAGTTTCCCCAAACATGTTTGGCTCTTGGAAACAGACATGTAATAACTGAGTTATTTCTTCCACAATCAAGTTCTGGTATGATTTCAGCATGGTTGAGACATGGCTTGGATAAACAGACTCCTTTGGGGCGCCCTTCCCCTCCCCCTCTACCTGTTGGACTTCTCACATGTACAGGATAAGGAGAAGGCTTAGGGTTTGCACCCAACTCACCAACTGCTCCTCAGGCTGCATCTGTCTCTCCAGGACCTCAGATTCCCCGTGACATGGCTGCCTTCCGAAAGACTCCATCCTGCAGATGGTGCAACTCCATGGACTCCTAAGAGGTTGGGCATGAGTAGACAAGGGCCAGGGCCCTGAAAACAGACCCTGTTCCAATGGCTACCACTATCCTCCTTTCAGGCATGGCTGATGGACACAGCTGGGAGATTAAGGGGTGTCCCAGAGTCTCCAAGACCCCCAACCAGAACTTAAGCCCACGACCCTCCTCCCATCTACAGTGGCACCAGAAGACTCAGTGCATGGAGGGTGGTGTAAGGGTGAGTGGTGTGCTCTCCTTCCCCCGGCTGAGCTGCTGGGAGCACAAGACGCCCTGCCTGTCACACCCAAGTGTCAAAACTGGGCCTTAACCCCTGGTGACCCAGGTTTCTATCAGCCCATTGAGCCCGTGGTAAAATGCAGGAACCAGACCACGTTTTCTGCCTTTTCTGAAAAAGCACAAAATGCAAACAGTTGATGTTCCCATCTTTGTGAATAGGGGCCTAGGCTGGAAAACTCCTTGAAGGGACAGTAGCAGTATGAAGGCAAGGGATGCAACCACAAGCCTCAGCATCCCAGCCTCAGCAAAGAACAGTATTATTCCCTGCCAGTGTCTTTAAACATCTCTCTGGACCATACTACTGGACCCCAACGTCCGACCCTGCTCTTTCTCTGCTTCAACACGTAGGTTCCTCCTATTGCGGGGGGAAGGCTTCCTAATCGGGGCCAGGGGACTTTATCTCACAAACCTCTCAGTTTCCACAGGTGGAATGTGACAGTACTCATGAAAAGATCTCGAACAAGTATCACAGCAGAACAGCTTTCCTCCGTTCCGGCACGTCTCACACATGTCAGAGTTTCCCAGCTAGAAGGTGAAAAAAATGTCCGTGTCCCTGGTGAGACCCCCGACAGACCACCGCTATGGGAATCTAGAATTTGAGACCTTTGTGCGAACCTGCCTGGACACATCTAGCTTCTCCCTGAGATATGAAGGAGCACCATGGGGTGGAGGCTTCAGAAAAAGTTACCATCTTCAGTGACGCTTGGGAGGAGGAGCCTGTGTGTCATGCCAGAAAGTCCTCCCTATAAAACCAGAGTATCTAACACAGAAAGACTAGCAGCAAAACAAGAAGATGGTTTTACAGGAATCTGAATACTATTATTACTTTGCAGATAAAACAAGTTCCCGAGAGAAAGTGTTAAATGTATTTGCCTATACCACAAGGAAGACAGATTTATGGAAAGATGAAATTTTGAGAATTTAATAAGATAGCATAAACCCCTTAATGTGGAAAGTGATAAAAGATGAAAAGACACTCATTAACAATATTTTGAGTCTCGTTTTGGGATTTGGGGTGAAAATACTTATGTTGGATGAATTGGGTTCTGGTTATTTCTTTTGTTTTTAAGAATGGCCATGTATGAGGAGGTGCTAACCCCAATGAACATCTAGCCAAATTCTCCCATTCAATGTTCCAGGGGATCCTCAAGGATACCTCCACTGGGGCTGAGACTGCTCTGGCATGGAGCTGTGGGGCCATTTTTCTTCTCATCAGTGCAGGCACTCATAGATTACTATCATCAGTCTCTAGGAAGTGATGACCACTCTCCCCAGAAGGACAATGAAATAACAAATTCAGCCAGTGTTTAAGAATCTGCCATTTGTATACTTCTTAACAGATACATCTGTTTGTTTCTTAGTCCAGCTGCACGCTAAACTCATCCAGGAAGATTATGTAAAATTCTAAAATCCTGGTCCCAATACCAGAGATACTGAATCAATTGGTCCGGGTGGGCACAGCCATTGGTGTTCTTTTTAAATTCATAAAATGGGTAATTTGTGCATCAGAATCATTTGGGACTTTTAAACAATCCTAATGTCCAAAACATAGCCTAGATTGAATAAATCAGAATTTCAGAGTGGAATCTAGGCAATGTTATTTTTCAAAGGTCCTCAAGTGATTCAATGCTGAATTAACCCAAGTTGAGATTTAGCCTGGTTATTAGGCTTGGGGATATTATAAGTCAATGTTGAATTGGCCCATAGTATCTACCTCTGGAAAGATTATGAACAGGGGTGAGGGTCTATGTCTATCCCAAACAAGCCACACAACACTGGAATTGAGGGCTGTTTAGATGATTGAAGACTCCCTCAGTTGGCCAAGTGTCAAAATCAATGTGGATAAGATCTAAATCTTGTTGGGGGATTGCTTTGAAGGTATAGTGTACACAAACCCATCCGAATACCCCTCCTCTGTTGGATGTCCTGTGTCAATCTTACTGCTTGATATCCTCTGTGAGTGCTGCCCCCTGGAGTTGTACAAAGATGATTCTGCTTCAAAAGTCTATTTTGATGCAATGAAAGGAATCAAAGTATGATTTAGCATAGAGAGAGCAGTCACCCATAATTTTGACAGAAGTTATAGCAGGTAGCCATATGGGACCACCCTGTGATTGGCTACGTGGTGATGGTTTCAGCCCTCACCACCTTAGCACCTTGATAGCTCCCTCGAGACTAGAGACATGGTCTCCAAAAAAGGTCACTTGCCCTGCATGCACTTCTCTGCAGGACTCACAATAGGGTCTACCCCCTGGATTCATCACCAGCTTGGCCTAGCCTGTTCCTTCTGGTGGATCTTAGCTCTGCCTGTACCTTGGAGTGGATGTTTGTGATTTTCCTTTCCTCTCCTATTGCCTTATTTAAAATGCTATTCTCCCAAATTTGCTCCTTAACCCTAATCTGCTGGCCAGCTCTAGCTATTACCACTTTAGGCCCTGGTTCTAGAAACCCCAATGGTCTAAAGCTCTGCCTCCCATACTCACTTTCAAGGGGAAATGAGGAAACAGGAAGGAAGTAGGAAATAGGAAAAATATTTTCACACAGAGAAACCAACTCCAGAACCACCTCCCTGGTATGGGTGCCGCATCTGCTCTTCTCCACTCGTCACACACAGCGACACACTGTGTGTGAGCATGCTTCAAGGAAACACAGCAATAACAGCGCATAGAGGAACAAGGCCTCGATTATTCTGGGGTTAGAGGTGTAGTACTTACATAAGGGTCAACCAAGATGTTGTCTTGAGGCTTTGGTATTGTCTTGAAAAGAGAGAAAGATTGAATGACAGTATTGAATACAAGGATTGCATCCATCCCTTATTTAACAGCTATCTGTGGAGGAATTCAAGCCACAGTCTACCCATTATTTCATACTTTTTGTATGGACCTATATATCTACTTGGAGAATAAAAAGTACCAAAATACCACTGTTTGACCCAATGCAAATTCAATTTCCTGGATTTCTGACCCAAGGTAGACCTTTATAAAACCAGGCAGGGAGGGACGCCTGGGTGGCTCAGTTGGTTAAGCAGCTGCCTTCGGCTCAGGTCATGATCCCAGCGTCCTGGGATCGAGTCCCGCATCGGGCTCCTTGCTCGGCGGGGAGCCTGCTTCTCCCTCTGCCTCTGCCTGCCTGTGCTTGCTCTCTCTCTCTCTCTGACAAATAAATAAACAAAATCTTTAAAAAAAAAAAAAAAAAAAAACCAGGCAGGGAGTCCAGCCCTGGTTTCCACAGATGGAGTTGGAGAAACTCCACTGGTTCTCCTATTTTGAAGAACCCTCAGGCATTTTTCTCTACCTTAGAAAGTATCATCCCACCAGGAAGAGGTGCATTGGGAGAATCAGGTTCAGAACTCATCATCAATAGCCCCAGTGACCACAGGACCCAGAGTCCTGGAATCCATGGAAACATACCAGAGAATTGCACTGACTTTTGCAGTCCTCTTAGGGCATAGCCTCAAAGATAAAATGTGCCCGATGTCCCCATTGTGGTAGCTTTTCTTCTAGAAGGTCATCCTTCTCTCTGCTCCCAAAAAGATGTCAGCTGGGAGACTTTTCAGAGGTAATTGATTATACTCACTAAACTTACAGTGCTTTTGCATATTCAATAGAATGACCAGGCATCCTTCCCTCTGTAATGTGGTTTTTATCTCCAGCCCAGAGCATAGTAGTCATAGACAAGCGTGATCCATGGGACAATGACCTGAGAAGTGTCCAGTCATTGCCTAGCTCTCTGGGTGATCTAAAATCTCCCACCCCTCCCCAGGTTAGAATTTGAGGTTGAAATAATCCTTGAGGTCAGGAATATTGTTTCAATCAACTTTATGACCATTAGATATTTAGTATGGGCTTGACAATTATATGTTGAATGAGTAAATAAGTGAATATTACTTAGCTTAGGAAAAGAGATTACTTGCTATCTCTTAAGAAATATTAGCATACAATATACTGGAGGAATATATTATTTTGCAACACTGCAACTGTCACCAAAAGATAATAGTGGCCCTTGTCAGGAGCCAATAAGCTATCATGTGATATCAAGAGTGATACTGGGGGCGCCTGGGTGGCTCAGTGGGTTAAAGCCTCTGCTCTTGGCTCAGGTCATGATCCCAGGGTCCTGGGATCGAGCCCCGCATCGGGCTCTCTGCTCAGCAGGGAGCCTGCTTCCTCCTCTCTCTCTGCCTGCCTCTCTGCCTACTTGTGATCTCTGTCTGTCAAATGAATAAATAAAATCTTTAAAAAAAAAAAGAGTGATACTGAAGTTTCTGAAAGCCAAGGGGCTCCAACAGCACAAGAGATTCTGGGAGGCACAGAGGACCCTTAGGGATAATAATGGACTGTAAGATCTTCCATTCTGGGGAGTTCGTGGAGAGACGCAAGATATAGAGGCAGCTGAAGCTTGTTGTAGAAAAGTATTGCACCTATGGATAAGGGTAGATCCTGTTGATAAGAAGTTGTCAGCTGACAAGGGTAATCTAACTAACTATTTTATCTTATTTTTTAAATTTTATTTTAATTTTATTTTTTAAGTAAGCAGTATGACCAACATGGGGCTTGAACTCATTATCCTTAGATTAAGACTCACATGCTCTACTGAATGAGCCAGCCAGGTGCCCCAAACAGAGTAACCCTTGACATCTGGGAAATGATACAGATGCTGGTCTTTAATATACTAAACTGATCAAATAATAGTTTCCCTTTAGGAAATCCAGTGGATGCAATGTCCCAAGGACTGAAAGTTCAAATGATCCAGAACATCAGAAAATCACATTCCCAGCGGAAGATGAAGTTTCATTGGCCAGCTAGGCATGGCCTATCTTAGAAGTCTATGAATGTCTTAGATGGCCATTCTTACTTGAAGTATGTGAGAATGACACTTCTCTTCTCCCCCTCTTTCTCAAGTTCTTGTTCATACTCGATCTTGGAAAATCCATCACCTTGTCTTGAATCTACACTACACTTAACCTGTTTATTTGTTGTCTACATAGACTTCTTCTAAAGAGGAAGAAACCATTTTCTCAGATAGAAAAGAGGTCTCTACACCCGCCCCCCCTGATGTAGCCAAAAGGGTAGCATCAAAGTAAACAATTTTCCAGATCTGCCCCTCCCATATGATACATCAATCTCCCAAGAAGTTCCTTCCCAACAGCACCATCCTCGAGAAAGGCAAGTAATTTCCCCTGAGAAAAAAAGGTCTGTGTGTACTTTTTAATGAAAGGTGAAAGGGGATGAAATGAATCAGAAAAGAAAATATGCCTTTTGTTTCCTATCTCATGAAATGATTTGGTTTTGTCTATGTCCCAGAATGGACTATCTGCTAGAAAGGGGTTGTCTGAATCATTTAATGAAATCACCATTAGATTTCATTAAAGTTGGACAATAGTAACGATGATTTTAAAAATCTGTATTTGAGTTGAATATGACCCTGTACCACCCTTTCCCCCCTAAGATTTATTTATTCATTTAAGAGACAGAGATAGAGTGCATGAGCAGGGGGCGAGGCAGAGGGAGAGAGAGACAAACAGACCACCTGCTGAGTGGGGAGCCTAACATGGGGCTCAATCCCAGGACCCTGAGATCGTGACCTGAACTGAGATCAAGACCCAGATGCTCAACTGACTGAGACATCTAGGGGCCCCAACCCTATCTTATTATGAAATTTTTTTTGTATTGCATAATCGTGTTTGCTTTTACAACTTTGACACCCTTACAACATCTGCACCTACAGTTAAAGCATATATATGAGGTCTGTTTTGATGACTCCTTATCATCTCTACCTCAAATGATTTATCATTCAAAGAAAATCTTGCCTTTTATACAGCATAATCTTCGAAGTAGCAACTCTGAAGTCACATGCCCCCCCCCCCCAAAAAGGGGACGGGGGATGGAGGAAGACGAATTATAATTATCCAATTGAATACTATAAATAATTGTGCATATAATATCAGTTATGTGATGAGAACTTATAAAAAGTGACTAATAATCACCTTTCTTCTCCTGAAATATTTTCTTGGAGGATTATGTAGAAGTCCTTTCTGAAAGATAAAAAGATCCAAGTTTGTGGCTAGCCTATGTTTCTATTTTGTAAGTCTGGCACTTCCAGCCTCCTCCCATATATTTCTACATGGATGTCCCACTGCCAGATCAAAGCCAGGGTGGCTAAGTGAAAAAATATCTCCCTCTTCTCAGCTGTACTTCTAGAATTCAATCAGTGGTTAGAATTTCAAGCATTGGAAAATCATCTTTAGAACATTTTTCCTTCCTCTTGTCTTTTTTTCCTAAGTTTTAAGAGGTTTTCCTTCATCTCTTTGACACCTCTCTCTTGTTTTCCATTCTCACCAATGCCACTCATGCTGAATCCATACACCAGGACTATTCAATCAACACACATTTATCCCATGCGTACTGGGTATCAGACATTCTGGACAATCTTGGACACACAAAGATGGACAAACCCTAGTGGTATCTTGAAAGAAAAAGAGAATGCATGGAAGGATAAGTATAAAACAGTATAATAAGGGTCTTAGTAGTGGGCTCATGGAGTCCAGGGAAGGGAGGACCAGGCTAGGTCATTCAGGGACTATTCAGAGAAGGGAGACATTTGATATGAGCATTGCAAGTTGCATATAGGTATCTTTGGGCTGAAAGACACTGAAATCATTTCAAGCCCCCAAGGTTGTCTGAAATATTGTTTTAAATATGTCATTGCATGCCTCAAAAGACCTCACTGATTTTTCATTATCTATATTACGAGTTTAAACTCCTTAGGCTGACATTAAATCCTTCGTAAACAACCCTCATTGATGGATCACCCCTTATCATACACAGCCAGTCTACCCCAACCCACAGAGCTACTTTTGTTGTGGTTCTGGTTTTAATGCCATTCTTTTTCTGGAGCCTCCTCTTTCTATTTGTTTGGCTGTGGACAGTCTTGTTTCGGTGCATGAAGTTTTCTGCATGCACTTGGGTCACAATGACCTCTCCCTCCTTCAAGCTCTGGCCTCTATCCAGACAGAGCCCCTTTACAACATTAATGTGCAACATTATAGGGAGGTTAAGAATGTGGGGCATCTCTCCCTGGGTCAGCAGATAAACTCAGGGGCATCATATTTTTAGCTATAACTCAACAAAAATTTGGTGAGCAAATAATGACTGTACAACAAGGAAAGTCACATCTACTCCAGTCCTTGGAATACCTCCATTAGCCATCGTAGGGGCCTCCCACCACAACGCACACTCATCCTCCAGTTCTTTGCTCTTTCATGGCCTCCTTTGACTTCAAATTGCTTGGGGGTGAACCATCTTCCATCCTCACTCTGTATACACCTCACCAAGACTCCTGTAAGACCAGGGTAAGTTGAGCCTCAGTCCTCTTTGTCTTCAGAACTCAGATGATGAGCTCCCACCACAATGCATCTGGAACCACCCAATTTGGGCTCAAGATTTATAGCAGGAGAGTCTAGCTTCCATTTCAGCCTTTGGAATGCCCAAATATAGCCTGTAAGACCCCTTAAAGGAGATTTCCTGCCTTGGGGCAACATTTCTTTAAAACTTTGTACAATAAAAGGTGATAATTACCATCAAAATCAACCTTTTAAAAGTATTTCAAAATCATCTACAAAGGACAAGCACATGAACCTGAAGAGTGAGAGGATCTCAATTTGCTAGGGACAGAGAACAGACCAGTCTCCAATAGTTCTTGGGACAATGTGAAGGAAGAACCTCAGGTTGAGACTGAGCTTAGAATGGTATCACCTGACATCTGAAGCCTTTATTACATTTTTTTAAATCCAGTGTAATGGCATTATTAAGCAGAGCTTTTCCCTTCCCTGAAATCATGGATAGCTGATATTAAAAATAATTGTGGAATGTTACCCAGTGGAAAATTAAGCTATGCATAAAAGATAATCATGTGCTAAACAGCATTTCTCAATCATTGGGGAAATGCAAATCAAAAATATCATGAGATACCACTTCATACCCACTAGGATGGTCATATTTAAAAAATCAGACAATATAAAAAAGAAATCAGACAATAACAAGCATTGACAAGGATGTAGAAAAATTTGGGCTCTCAGACATTGCTGGTGGGAATGTGAAATAGTGCAGCCGCTGTGGAAAACATTTTGGTGCTTTCTCAGTAAGTTAAATGTAGATTTAGCATATGATCCACCAGTTCCACTCCTGGGTATATAACCAAAAGAATGGAAAACATTTGTTCCCACTAAAACTCACACATGAATATTCAAAGCAGCATTATCCATAATAGCCAAAGAGTAGAAACAACCCAAACTGATGAATGAATGATGTATATGGTGTATTCACACCATATGAAATATATTATTTGGGAAAAAAATGGAGCACCAATACATGCTAACACATGGATGAATCTCAAAAACATCATGATAAGTGAATAGCACAGTCATAAAATGGCACATATTATATAATTTCATTTATATGAAATACCTAAAATAGGCCAATTTATGAAGCAGAAAATAGATTAGTGGCTGCTTAGGGCTGGGCACCGGGATGAACTGGGAATGCATACCAACTACAAATAGATGTGGCATTTGCTTTAGTGGGGGATAGACACATATGTTCTAAGATTAGATTGTGGTGATAGCTGAATAATCCTGGGGAAACGCAAGCAAAATTCAACATTGAATTGTACACTCTGAGAGTTGAACTTCATGATATGTGATTATATCTCAGTTAAGCTGTTGAAGTATTTTACATTGATTATGTAAATTAATTCCTCACAGCTATACTGTGAGGCTCTCCAGTTCTAAATTCTGTGGTCTCACCGCATCCAGCACCCTGTCCTGGTGGTAATCATCCATAAGGGAGGAAGGATATGAAGATTGAGGCTGAGGGCCTCTTCCCTTTTATCTCTGGTTCACTTCTCTTTGGTTCTTTGGGCATTGTGGGAGTGATCACTTAATATGTATAATTTCTGGAAGTATAAAAATGTCATCTTAGGGATCCCTTCCTCCTTTCCTCAATTCCTTGAATGTTGTTTAATTCACATAAGTAATTCCATACTGTAAATCAAGTAGACCATGGAACCTACCTCGTTTCAGTCTCTTCTTATATAACATCCCCTTCACCTTACCACAGGTCACAGGAAGTATTTGAGAGTGAAAATTCACACTATCATCTCTGTGCCTTCTTGACCCTGAAAGAGAAGATTTCCTCATTCCACCTCATTTTGCAAATGCACATGCACCTCTCTAACCTTGTGGATTTTGTTCTTGTAATACAGAGGTGCTTAGGGAAGTCCATGCTACAAATCTCTAGCATCAAAGGCTTTCTTTCATGTGATATTTTTGATACATAACTATAGAATGTCTACCTCCATTTTACCCTTCAAATCCCACACAAACCAGAATGCTTTTACAGAGAAATAAGTCTTCAGTAAAACTGCCTTATTCCCAATCTAGTTAGCCTTGCTGATTCTTACATGACAATGAATTCTTATATGAAATTCTTGAATTTCAATTCAATTTCGATTTCAATATAAGAATTCAAATAAATTCTTATATGATTCTTATATGAAACACACAACAGCTGCCTTGTTCTGAAGGGGTGTCTCCAGCCACATTATTTCACCACAATTAGGTAGCTGGAAACAAAGTGAGAGACTGTACTTATGTCTCCCTAGTTGAGATCTGACTCACTGAGCAGAGAGAGGGGAATGAATGACAGGGTAACCCAATGGAGATGATGTCTGCCTTCTTTTGTTTTTGTCTCTGTCTCTTGTTCTTATTCTTGTCTCTGCTTTGCTTCATTTCTCCCTCACATTAGCTTTTTCCACAGCTAAAAGAGGAGCTCAGGAACTCTAGAACAATCTGTACACTGCAGAAGGGGAGGTGGCTGGCGACCTGACTCTGCAGAAGTAGGGATGAAAGGTCTTCAAAGTAACTAACTCAAGGAGGATGTGTAGCTGATGCTGCCATTCCAGCTGATGTTTAGAACCATGATGGGAGGAGGGAATGTCCGTGGTCCAGTGTTGAGCTGGGTAGACTATCAGAACTGCAATGGACTGAGAATTATTGGCTTAATTTTCTCTCTTGCTTTGTGCTCAAGTGACAGGCCCAAGCACACACAATCAAAAGTAGAGAAAGGCGAAGACTACTGACCATGACTCCAGGCTACCTGTAGTGTGCAACCTGTGACTCTCTATGTAGCAGAAGAAGGATCAACTAGATAATGTGGGTTATATGGCAACAGATGATTTCCAGCTCAAAATTTATCAGTTCAGTGAAGATGGTGTCATTACACTGGCCCCTGGACCCACAAGGTCTGGTCACCAAGTTACTTGTTTGTGGGATTATCTTGTTTCTCTTCCTGATGTATTTTGAAAATGACCCAAATTATATACATCTTTCAATAGTTAGTAAAGCTATAAAGCAATTAGGGAAATGGGTTTATTACTAAAATCACAGAAACCAGGAAAGCACAGGAAATTAGCTGTTTAGTTATTGAAAGTTATTCCCCTTTTCTTCTTTACCTCTTAACTGGAATCTTTTCTGTGGGGCCCTTTCACTTTGAGTTCTGCCTCTCCTTTTCCCTGATAAAATAGAAAAATATAATAACAATCACAGACATGCAGTTGCATTGCATATATTAGTGCTTTCCAAAATTTCCATTTAGGTATAACTTCCCCAAAGCCTGTCTAATGGATAAAGAAAAATATATAATCCCTAGTGTTAAGATACCAAGAATTAGACAGCCAATCTTAGGTTTACCTTATATTTTATTTTTCATAGTCCCACATTAGTAAAACAAAAAACAAGTGAAATCAGCATTCCACTGATACCTCAAGCAGTCATGTGTTAAGGGCTTAATAGATGTCAATTGTACATCTACTAATTTACTTAGTCTTTCCAACAAACATATGAGATCAAGATGATGATTACTGCCATTACAGAAACTAAAATGTTCAGAGAAAATTGAGACAAAAACTACAAAGTTAAGTGAAGGCATTCCAGGTTTCTGCTTGTGGAGAAATGGAAATAAACAGATGTTCTGTGAGGGGAAACCCTACGACAGGTTTTACACGTGAGACACATTCCACACACCTTGAATGAAGTCATTTATACGTTTGTGCTGAAAGTGATAATAAATGTGACCAAGGGCTTTGTTTACCTGGGTTTGGACAAAGATATTAGAATCTAAGAAACTACCGGAAGAAAACTAACTAAGAAGAATGGGCAGAATTGAGTCTTCCAAAATCTTAATTTCAAATAGTTATTAAGAATTGACTTGGTAGGTTTCTGGGGAGTGGGGAGGGAGGGAGAGGGTGGTTGGGTTATGGACATTGGGGAAGATATATGCTATGGTGAGTGCTGTGAAATGTATAAACCTGGTGGCTCACAGACCTGTACCCCTAGAGCAAATAATACATTATATGTTAATAAAAATAATTTTTAAAAAAGAATTGACTTGGTAGGTGTCATCAGGGAATGTTCTTACTTTTTGCAAGTTTTGGCTATGGATATGCATGTCTGTTTGCTGTCATTCAAATGTGCTTTAGTTTCTAAGACAGGAAGACAAATTCATTTTCTTCTTTCTGTGTTCAATGCCCCACTATCTGGTGGTACTAAGTGGGATTATGTAGACCCCATAAGGAAATATTTTCCAGACTACTTAGTCCTAAGTGCTATAAACTATAAGCAGATTATGAGCATATTAGACTAGCAAAGCAAAAATAAAAATCTTTCTTTCAATTAAACCCAAAATGGACTGATTGCTTGGTAAATAGCCCCACTTTCTGGACTTTATCCTACACAATTACTGAGAGAGTTTTCATCTCTTCAAGACCAAAATGGCCCCATGGACGAATATTGATAATTAGACTTTATCACAACATCAGACAAGTTTTAGACTTGCAAGTCATCACTCATTGTTATTTAACCATTACAACCTGGGGACACAAAAATTAGTTATAACCTGTCTAACATTATTTAACCAAGATAAAATCACCAGAAACAAAAGATTGGTAAATTTCTATAAGAAAGTAAAAGACTTGGGTATTACCAGCCATGGGCTAAGGAGAATAACTAAAAAGTGTGAAACTATGGTTCTCAAAAGACAGAATAATCTTTTTGCCCCCTCTTGGTTTCTCCCTCCAGAAAGTGGGATCACCAGCCAATAGAAGGTCATCCACCCAGTTAGCTCTCCAAGGGACTCTCCTCATCTCTTCTTCACCCAAGATGGTAAAGTGGTTACGGACTCTCTGGTGCTCTCTCTGGAGTTTTAAAGAGATCCAGATATCTTACTCTTACCCTCCTATATCCCAGTCAGGCTTGGCACTAAAGCTCTAATCACAGCCTGAATAACCCAGTAAATAGAGAGTCTTTTTTGGTCTCCATCTGTCCCTCTCCCTGGTTACATCTTTCCTGGGACTGGTAGCTATGTTAAACTTATCTTTCATCAAACCCGTTAGGCCTAATATTTTTAGGGAGAAAAAGGAAACACACTGAAATCCATTCTAGCCTGTGGAGCTTTTGATAGAAGGAAACCTAGAGCTTAAAACCAGCTAATTTATAATACAGCACCGTTGTGTTTTCCTTTGAAAACAGAGTGACTAAGCAAGACAGGATCTAAATAATTTTTGTGTCCCCAGGTTGTAATACCCATTTAATAATACGGAATCCCCCACCATGAATTCTATCATGGCATTTAATATATAATTTAAGGGTTTTTTTTTAATTGTTGGGCTTGGTATTAATTAATCTCTAATAGTAATTGTGACAGAATTTTAAATTATTTCCTTTTTTCCCAAAATTTTAGTAAAAATCTCAATAGATGGGAACAATTCACTAAGTGCCAAGGAGGGTAACCAACTGTCCCAGTCCACCCAGGATTAAGGGGTATCCCGGATGCAGGGTTTTCAGTGGCAAAACTGGTAATGTCTTGGGCAAACCAGGGTGTGTTGTTCACCCTAGTTTCAAGCAATCCGCATCATAAGGCAACGGGACCAAGTCACCTATGTGACCATACAAAGTATCAGTGGAACAGGTTATGCCAGCTCTAGTTCTTTACTCATATCCATGCAGTAGAAGAATGGCTACATTTCTCTGCAAAAAAGTCAAGCAGTGGTGACAGACCACACTGTGGAGTTGATGAAAGAATTTCATAGAGGAAAGAGCTAGCAATTGTGTACCCTGTTATCTCTCCAGTGACACACTTCCATGTTCTTATCTCTCCTCTTTCATCCATCCCCCCTTCAATCCTGGGGTGGCCCAAACCAGTAGCTGTTGAGTGTGGGTGGAGCCAAGCGAGAATGTGAGAAGAATGTGACCATGCCGCATCCCCACTGCAGGTGGCCCAGACAGAGGTTTGCTCAGGCTGAAGGAGGGGAGGTGCTTTGAAATGGAGAAAATATTGAAATTTTAATACTACTCCCAAAAGGACTCTCAACTACTGAAGAGGGACTTAACTCTTGTGACAAGGGAACAGGAAAACTATCAGGCATGCCCAAGTCAGGAAAAACTCATCCAGAAGGTAGATTTGAAAGGGCAGTGATAAAAAGAACTTATTTTCTACCTGTAATTTACCAAGTCTGGCCATGTTAATAAACCACTGATGCAAGGTAAAGAAATTTCCACAAAAAGCAGATAAAACTCAGGGAAAAGATTTTTAGGTCCTGGGCAGATAAAAACTATTATATAAATGCAAACAATTTATAAGCCTGGCTCCAAATGGGTTTGCTTTCTAGATTTTGCTGCTCTCAAACTGACTGATAACTTAAGCTGTCAGTTTAAGTTTGCTAAATTTGTATTGACCCATGGGGCCAAGTGGAAGTGGTATAAACTTTATCTTACCCCTCATCATGGCACGTCCTTGCAGACGCATTTTCATTTTTCTCTCACCGGAGACCAACTGGCCATCAGTGTCGCTTCTTTCTGGGGATAAGCAGGGGAAGATACAGAGTTGGACAAAACAGCAGTTGACATGAGAGACCAAAAGCAAGTGAGTAAACACCAGATTCAATTCTGAAGCCCCTTTTCCTATTCACTCAGCCAATAAACTTACCTGTTTATGGTAAGGGATCTCAAACAGGTGTCTAGAGCATACTCTACTTTTAGGAGGGAAGAGTTTTAATTATGTACAAGATTTTATTGTACTTTGGAAAGTACAAAGTGGTTTAGAATTTATGTGTTTATCTATGTACACCTAAATGAGAATGATATAATAATTAAATCCAAATATTTGGTATTTTGAAAATAAGTATTCTTAAAATATGATGCTTAAAAAAGATGCTGCCACATTTTTTTTTGCCCAAACAAAACTGTACACATTCACCAACAGGGTAGTCATATAAATTGACAAGAACATAAAATACATAGATTGGTGAAAATTAATAATTTTAATTGGACTTCAAAATCTTATTATATGGCTCTGTTCTAAAATTGATGATCACACAGAAAATGAGGTCTAGGTCTCATTTTCTAGAAGGAAGGAGTGCTTTAGACCACTACTGAGGGACGCCTGGGTGGCTCAGCTCATTAAACGTCCCACTCTTGATCTCATCTCAAGTCTTAATCTCAGGGTCATGAGTTCAAGCCCCACATTGGGCTCCTTGCTGGGCCTGGAGCCTACTTTAAAAAAAAAAAAGAAGAAGAAGAAGAAGAAGTAAAGCATGACTGAAATAAAAAAATTTCAGAGGTCCAACTAGAAGTAATACATAATCTATTACTGGAAATGTAGAACATAAAAATTATATGAGATATCACTATTCTAGAGAGAGGCATAATTAACTTGTTCAAAAATATTCCCCTAGGCTTTTGTCTCTGTATATTTTACTATTTAAACAATATCTTTTCATTGTAAAATTTGAACATGTTTAATACTTTCCATGTACACACATACACTTAAAAAACACAAATAATAACACAAATATCACCTATATTCCAATGACCATATATAAACCATTGCATATATTTTTATTGATGACCATCTATTGATTTTTCCATATATCCATATCTGTGTCTCTCTCTATATAGACAAATACATATAAATAAGAATTTACAAATATCTAAAAATACATTTGTACAAATATATATGTTTTTGGTTTTTACCATGTGCACAGGTGCATGCCCACCTACACATACAGGCTGTTTTTTGCATTTGGTTTTCTCTGGAACATCTTACCAAATTAATACAAATTTCTTGACCCAGCAGAGAAGCCACATATGGAGGATGGCACTGTCTCCTGGGATCATTTAGCTCTGGGTGATTCCGTGTTGAGAACTAAGCCATTTTGTGCAAGCCTCCATGTTTTCAGGCCTCCTTGTTACAGCGTCTTAGCTTATGTCCTCGTGGTGTAGCCGCTAGGAAAGGGTCAGGGCCCAAGCAGGGAGATAAGAAGCAGGGCCTTACACTGAAGTGCTTACCTTTTTGATGTACTCTTCCCTGATCTCTCCTTTTAATCCTTGTCCAGGCATGGCCTTTCTTTTTTCCTTCAAACAAAAGAGAATAAAGTTAATCATTCAGAGCTGTAAATATAATTCTCAAAGCCATAGATGTTAGTAGTTTCAAGTACTTTTTCAGGCCACAAGAACAGGATGAAATTCTTAAATACCAGCGCAGCTGTGTGAGGCTGACTACGGAGTTATGCTTTACTCCACACAGAGTTGGGAGACTACAGGAGACGACCTTACTTTGAAAATTAAAAACCAAAACCAAAAAACGCTAAAATTGGAAAATAAACAGGAGTTTATTTTGGTGTCTTAGCCTGAATGACCACCTTTGGGGACGTATGTCAGTGTTTCCTCTTCAAGTGTCAAATGTGCCATGAGGAGGCACATTCCTCATAGCTGGATAGCGTCATGGATAATATGCCATGTTGGAAGTTGGGAGATGTTCTCAGCTTTGAGGTGGAGACTTAAACAATCTCTGTACTTGTAGTTGTGAGACAAGTCCTCCCACTTCTGTGCCATCTAGTCCTGGAAGATTTAAAGAAACCGTAGCAGGTTATGTGTTGTGCAGCATATGAACACATAGGAATGTGAGAAGACCACTGGCACTGGGTAAATAGAGATCTTATCTTGTCACCATTGTGAAATAAAAATAGCCAGCTACTAGATTTTTACTGCCAAGAGTGAAGACCCAATCCATGGAGGGAGGCCTTATGACTCCCCCTTGAGATTCCCATTCTATTCGGAGGTGGATCTACTCAGGCTCTAAGACTTACAAGGCAGGAAGGGCCTATAAATAAAAAGCCTTGCTCATCAAATGAAAATGATATGTGCAAGAATTCTGGGATTTTGCCCCCTTGGTACCATGGCTTTCCAAGACCCTGCCCAGGCCTGTGTAGGGGTTATGACTATGTGCCAAGGTCGTGATAGACCTGTCTGTCTCTCAGTGGGGAGAGCCACATCACAAGGGACTTTGTTCCTGACTGCTCCAGGACATTGATCAGGCCTTGACCTCCTCTGGGAGCTATGGGTGGTGCCTCAACACTATCCACACTTCAGCTCACAGACCAGCTGACTCTGGCCACACCACTGTGGCCCTAGAAACTCATAGGTGTCGGAAGCATGGCCTACACCATTAGTAGTCTGACAATGGTGCCCTTTATCAAAAAGCTCCTTCCAATGCACTGATTTTCTGACTCTATGTCCCTCATCTCTTCCTGGACACCCAACTCTGGAAGGCTCCTTGGTCAGTGAAGGCAGCTGTCCCAGAAAGGGATTAGTTCCTTCCTGCATCATGATCAGGATAAAAGTGGTCAGGGATTAATGGTGTTAGAACAATTCTGAAAATTTAGGATTCTGTTCTGCCTGCTCTTGGAGATGATGCCTCATTCTTTCTCCTATCAGTCTGGAGGGCAGAGCCTTCAGAGAGCCTAGGGGATTCAGATTTAATTCTGATCTGATTACATTTTATGAAAATGCCCTTGTCCCACTTGTATCTGACCCTCAGGATAAAAGTCAGAGTGGGAATAGGAGATTGTAAGAAAAGGAGATGAAGTTACAGCCACCAAAACAGTACACACAGATTTTTTTTAATTAATTTTATTTTTATAAACATATAATATATTTTTATCCCCAGGGGTACAGGTCTGTGAATCTCCAGGTTTACACACTTCACAGCACTCACCATAGCACATACCCTCCCCAATGTCCATAATCCCACCCCCCTCACCCCCCCCCATTAACCCTCAGTTTGTTTTGTGAGATTAAGAGTCACTTATGGTTTGTCTCCCTCCCAATCCCATCTTGTTTCATTTACTCTTCTCCTACCCCCTTAACCCCCCATGTTGCATCTCCTCTCCCTCATATCAGGGAGATCATATGATAGTGTACACACAGATTTTGTGGCAGAAAAGGAAGAGCAAAAATCCAGACACCTGTACAGCCTAACAGGTATGGTGGAAGGGAAAGCATTAATGATATCTGTCTTGCAGAACTGCCCTGAATCCTACCTCCAGAAAGAAACTACCCCAGTACATATCTCTTACCACAGACATGATGAGTCTACCTTTCTGCATCAGACAAGAAAACAGAGATTGGCCCCAGCATCTACACATCCCATGCAAGATTCCTCTAGACATCATCCCTACCCCTACTCTCAGTCACTTGGGAGGGTGGGCAGTTAGGGAAGGCTGATGCCACTTGGTTTGTGTCATGGACAGAAAGGACAGATTGGGATGCACTATCCTCAGGAAGTGCCCCCCCAACTGAAACCCACCCCCAAATCAAGGACTAGATGCAATGAATGAAACTGGGAGCTCCAAGGTTCATAGCCCGCCAGAGGCCCACGTCGGAGGCACCATCCTTCTTCCCCTGGTTGATGTATGTTCCATTAGGGAACCTCAGCAACTATAAATGCTTCCCTTTCAGAACCACCATGTGTGTCCCTGGAATTGCACTTCTTGTGTGGAAATGCACTTCACTTGCCCCCTTATGCAAACATGGTAAATTATACTTTAGGGTTGTCATTGGAGACCTAAATCATTTATACTTTATGAAATTTGTTAAATACTGCAGGAAACAAATTGAGTGGATTTGGTCTTAGCCTACACTGGCCAAATTAATCAAAATGGCTGATGGAGTGGTGGTGTCTTCATAGGTAAATTTACCAGGATCTGCTGTGTTTGGTAAATTTGTGGGAAGGCAATTTTCCATGGCATTTCCACATGCCTCAAAATATCTTTGCAAGGGTGTTTGAGTAACAAACAACCTTGGAAGCCAGAGATAATGTAACCTTCTAGGTCAGAGAGCAGATTTGTTTACTGACCTGTATAAAATAGAAAACTTCCTCCTCTCCCCAGAGGAGATTTGTTCAAGCTCCAGCTAATAATATAATGTTTCCTTCAAGGGTAAGGTTTGAGCAGGTGTGCCAGCAGCTTCCTCCTAAGACTGAGGTTTCTGAAGTGTGGTATTCCTCAACTTGAGCACAGCCTGTGTGTGCTGCCTTACCCCCAACATGGGTTTTCAGGGAGAAGAACTAAGGTACCTATCCTATATCCCAGACATTTCATTCCTAGGTATTTATACAAGGGATCTGAAGGCATGGAGCCACAGAAAGTCTTCTACAAGATTGTTAAAGTTCACTGCAGCTTTTTCATATTAACAAAAAACAGGAAACACTTGCAGTATGTGTCAATAGGAGAATATATATACAAAATTTGGTATACTTATATACTGGGTGATACTTTGCAAAGAAAATGAACAAAATGTTGATATATCCAACAATGTGAATAAATCTGAAAAATATGCTGAGTTAAAGAGAACATGCTCCAAAACCTCACTTATTTAAGGTTTTAATACAAGCCAAACCAACCTGCCAAGAAAACTTAGAAAAGTGGTTCTCTCTTATGAGTGATGGATAAGGCTATAGTAAAGGACATAAAGGTTCTTTGCAGGGGGATGGTCATGTTCTGTATCTAGATAAGGATTTGGATTATACAGGGGGAATGCATTTATCAGAATTCATCAGATGATACACTTCATATTTGTGCATTTCATTATAATGGTTATCTTAAAAGAAAAAGAGAAGAACTGAAAACAAATAATGAATTCTAGTTAATGATATGCAGGTTGAAGTATTTGGGGGGAAGTGTACTGATATCTGCAATTTTGAGATGTTTCAGACTTGAAGATGGGTTAGTGAAGAGAAGGAACAAATGGATAGATAGATGGAAACATGACAAAATAAGAATAGTATAATGCTAATTATGAATCTACATAAAGTATCTTGGTGTTTACACAAAATTCTCCCAAGTTTTCTGTCCCTAAACGTTCCATGATTCAATCATGGCAAAAAGAGCTTTGGAAAGAAAAGAAAGATTATTTACCAAGCAATGACACTTAGAATAAAAGAAGAATTTTCACCCACCACACAATAATTTGATATGATGGCACATTAATTACCTTACTGTATTGAGGAGAAATAAATGTCAACTTAAAATTTTTAATCTTGCTAAAAAAGTTCGATCAAGGCAAATTTGCAAATATAACACTTGGAGAGTCTGCCACTTAGAGATCACTCACTAAAAGAACCAAAAGAATTAAGTCAGCTGAACAAAAGTCAAACCAAAAAAAAAAAAAAAAAAAGAAGAAGAAGAAGAAGAAGAAGAAAGAAAGAAAAGAAAAGAGCTCTTTCCCATCTTGAAAGATGGCGGGTGACAAAGCTGAGATGCCAGAAAAAAGGAAGAAGGAACTGGAAGCCAAGAAGGCTGATGCTAGTAGCAAGGTTAAGAAGGGGAACCTCAAGGCTAAAGCGCCAAAGAAGGGGAAGTCCGACTGTCGCAGAAACCCCATCCTTGTCAGAGGAAAAGGCAGGTATTCCTGATTGGCTATGCATTCCAGAAAGGCCACATACAAGAAAAAGTAATCAACAGCTAAATCCAGGGTTGAAAAGGAAAAGTTTCTTGCTACTGTCACAAAACCAGAATGGCGGTAAAAAATACCTACAAAATATGTAGGTATTATCCTACTGATGATGTGCCTCGAAAGCTGTTGAGCCACGACAGAAAACCTTTCAGACAGCATGAGAAAACTGCAAGCTAGCATCACTCCTGGGACCATTGTCATCCTCACTGAGGCAAGAGGGTAGTTTTCCTGAAACCACTGAGCAGTGGCTTGCTGCTTGTGACCAGACCTCTCGCCTTCAGTCGAGTTCCTCTGGAGAACACATCAGAAATCTGTCATTGCTGCCTCCACCAAAATTGATATCAGCATTGTGATAATCCCAAAACACGTCGCTGAAGCTTACTTCAAGAAGAAGCTGTATAAACCCAGACACCAGGAAGGTGAACTCTTTGACAAAGAGTAGAAGAAATATGAGATTACAGAGCAGCACAAGGTTGATCAGAAACTACGGACTCACAAATTCTGCAAAAAACCAAAATTGTTCCGCAGCTTTAGACTACCCCCACTCAGTGTTTTCTCTCACAAATGGAGTTTATCCTCACAAATTGGTGGTATTAAATTTCTTACAAAGAACCTAATTAAGTAACTGATCATTTAAAAAGTAAAAGAAACAAGAGTGAGCATATAAAATTTTAAAAAAATTTAAATTAAGGAAATATCAACTGCAAAAAATGGTAATAGTTTCAACATTTGTGATGAAAGAAAATTAAAAGTAAAATGATACAATATTACACAACAATAGCTACCTGGTGATCAAATGCCGAATATGTAGTGAATCCCCATGTTCAGACCTTCGACATTATCTGGGATTGAGACACGCTAAAGAGATGCCATAAATCTCATCTCTAATTTCCAAAGTAGCAGAGGAAAAGGAGGGAATATAGAATTCAATCTCAATCCATCAGAAAGCAGGGAATGAACATAAAAACACAGGAAAAGAATGGTCAACAGTAATATAGAAGATATAAATCCACATATATCAGGAATCCATGAAAAATGCAAAGTGAACTGAACTATTAAAAGATTAGGATTATCAGAGAAGATTATTAAAAAAACTAAGTGTTGCAATAGGAAACATAAAACACAGCTGTACAAGAGGCCTTAATGAAAAGGGAATTTTAAAAATCCAAAGATAAAACATTAAAAGTTAAAATAACAATTTTAGCTTCCCAAGAAAGAGAATTTAAGGTAAAAGAATATATATTAGAAGGAAAGGAATAAGAGTGTGTGATTAAAAAAATCCACGAAGCCGTAACAGTCATGAATTGCCTCAAAGTACTTAAAGTAAAACAACAGAATAAGGAGGAATTGGCAAATACACAATCATGTGGGAGAACTGAACACATCTCTGTGCAAACCCAATACAGCCTAATTTAGAAGATTTAGAGCAAAGTTGTTCTTGACAAAGAAGATGTGTATGGGGAGAAGCTAGAGCCCAATATACAGTATTTTAAAGTGGCATAGGCCATTTACAAATATTGACCATACATTAGTGTGCAAAGGAACTTTCAACAAATTTTAAAGAACTGATGAGGTCAGTTGTTCAGACTGTGTTCCAGATGGGCATCTTCCATTCCTATTTAACAGAATACCTGCATTATTGGAGATGCCAATGTGTCTGTACAATACCCTAGTTTATAATGTCCCTTTCAAGCTCCCATGGCCACCAGCTTAAGATCTGAACAGTAAGGTAAAAGCAGGATATTGTTGTGGGAAGAAGAGAACTCTAGGAAAGCTTCTCAGAGAAGAGATAGACCTCTGGGGGAAGGTGTTTTTTGCTCTTCACCCTTTCTCTCTCTGTTGGCCTAATACATAGACACACGGCTGGAGCTCAGGAGGCACTTTGGACAATGACATGATTTTTTTAAAAAGATTTATTTATTTATTTAATTGAGAGAGAGTTTATGAGCTGGGGGAGGGGCAGAGGGAGAGAGACAAGCAGATTCCCCACTGAGCAGGAAGCCCAGTGTGGGGTTGGGGTTCAATCCCGAGATTCTGGGATCATGACCCAGGCTGCAGGCAGATGCTTAACTGACTGAGCCACCCAGGCACCCTAGGACAATGACATGATCTTAACAGTGACTGAACTGAAAATCAGAAGAAGTTCCAAAGTGAAGGACCTAAAGTAGCCAAAACAAATTAGAAAAAGAAAAACAAAATGGGAGGTCTTACACTAATAGATTGCAGCACTTACTATAAAGCTATAGTAATTAAGATGGTGTAGTATTGGCATAAAGATAGACATACAGATAAATAGAAAAGAATGTCCAAAGTTACACCCAAACACATATGGACAACTGACTTACAACAAGGATGTCAAGGTAATTAACTTATTAATTCAATGCACAAATGATCTGGAACAACTGGGTATCTGAATGTCAGAAGGAAGGAAGAAAGGAAGGAAGGGAGGGAGGAAGGGAGGGAGGGAGGAAGGAAGGAAGGAAGAGTGGGTTCTTACCTCACACCATAAGCAAAATTAACTCAAATTGGATCACAGATCTGAAAGTAAGAACTAAAAACCATCAAAGTTCTTGAAGAAAATACAGTATCTTGAGCAAAGATTTCTTAAATAGAACTGAAAAGTTGCAAATTATAAAAAATACTGTTACAATTCAAAATAAATTTTGCTCTTTGACACTGCTAAGAAAATGAACAGAGAAGCTACAGATTATACAGTATATAACCAACAAAGAACTTGTATCCAGAATATATTAATAACTTTATAACTAGAAAATAGACAACCCAAATAAATATGGATAAAAAATTTGAATAGACAATTCACTAAATGAGATCTATGGGTGACAACTAAATACATAAAAAGATGGTTCAGCACCATTACTCATTAAGAAAATGCAAATTAAAACTATGAATTACCATTACACACCTATGAGGATGGCTAAAATTAAGATTAACAATACAGAGTGTTAGTAAACATATGGAGTAATGGGAACTTTCTACATTGCTGGTGGGAGTATAAAAAGATACAACAACATAAAAAATACTTTGGCAGATCCTCAAAATGTTGAATATGTACTTATGTTCATATGATCCAGTAGTATCACTCCTACATATTTACCTAAGAAAAATTAGATCATATGTCCACCCAAAGATTTGTATGTACACATTCCTAGAAGTGTTATTTGCAATAGCCAAAAACTAGAAACAGCTCAATGTCTATCAACAGGTGAGTAGATCTGTGGAATATCCATATAATGAAATACTTCTCAGCAGTAAAAATGGAGTGACTAATGATGCATATACCAGCATGGGTGTGTCTCAAAAGCTTTATGCTAAATGAAAGGGCCACGAGGGGCACCTGGGTGGTTCAGTTAGTTGAGCCACTGCCTTCAGCTCACTCAGGTCATGGTCCTGGAGTCTTGGGATGGAGTCTCACATCAGGCTTCCCCTGCTCTGTGGGGGGCCTGCTTCTCCCTCTCCCTCTGCCTGCCACTCCCCCTGCTTGTGCTCTCTCTCTGTGTGTGTCAAATAAGTAAAAAAAATCTTTTTTTAAAAAAGGGGTGGGCCACGTATTGAAAAACTGTGTACTGTATGAAATCATTTATATGACATTCCAGAAAAGATAAAACTATAGTGATAAAAACAGATCAGCTGTTGTCAAGAGCCAGAGGGTAGGAAAAGGGACACAGGTTCACTGGATGATGGAGATGTTACATGTGATGATTGCAGCATTACATGACAACACATTTGTTAAAACTCATCTAGTCATCCCTTAACAGTGATGACTGCTAGTGTATGAAATTATATCTCAATAAAGCCTATAAGGAAAGTAAAAATGTGCAAGATCTATAGAAAGAAAACTAAAACTTCGAAGAACATAAAAGGTGATCTGAAAAAAATGTGTGGTTCATTCTCCTTCAATTCTACCCAAATTAATCTGCAATTTCAATGTATTTTCACAGAATTGGGGAGGTATTGGGGGAAAATCTTGACTGATTCTAAAACTCATGCACAATAAGCAAGCCAGGATTACTACTGAATTCTTGTTTCCTTTGCCTTTGGAGACATATC
This sequence comes from Enhydra lutris kenyoni, assembly GCF_002288905.1. NCBI lineage: Eukaryota > Metazoa > Chordata > Mammalia > Carnivora > Mustelidae > Enhydra > Enhydra lutris. Next base: position 38,804,615 of record NW_019154085.1, on the reverse strand, counting down.
TTGAAAGAAGTTATTGTGGCTGATGTCAAAGAGGTTATTGTCTAAGTTCTCCTCTAGGATTTTGATAGATTCCTGCCTCATACTGAGTTCTTTTATCCATTTCAAGTTTATCCTTGTGTATGGTGTAAGAGAATGGTCAAGTTTCATTCTTCTACACATAGCTGTCCAATTTTCCCAGCACCATTTATTGAAGAGACTGTCTTCTTTCCACTGTATATTTTTTCCTGCTTTGTCAAAGATTATTTGGCCATAGAATTGCAGGTCTATATCTGGGCTCTCTACTCTGTTCCACTGGTCTATGTGTCTGTTTTTGTGCCAATACCATGCTATCTTGGATCACAGCTTTGTAGTAAAACTTGAAATCAGGCAACATAATGTCCCCAGTTTTGTTTTTCTTTTTCAACTTTTCCTTAGCAATTTGGGGTCTCTTCTGGTTCCATACAAATTTTAGGATTGTTTGTTCCAGCTCTTTGAAAAACACTGATGGAATTTTGATCGGGAAGGCACTGAAAGTATAGATTGCTATAGGCAGTATAGACATTTTAACAATGTTTATTCTTCCTATCCATGAGCATAGAATGCTCTTCCATCTTTTTGTGTCCTCTCCAATTTCTTTCATAAGGGTTCTATAGTTCCTCAAGTACAGATCTTTTACCTTTTGGTTATGTTTATTCCCAGGTATCTTATGGTCCTTGGTGCTGTAGTAAATGGAATTGATTCTCTAATTTCCCTTTTTATATTTTCATTGTTAGTGTATAAGAAAGCAGCTGACTTCTGTACATAGATTTTGTATCCTGCCACATTACTGAATTGATGAGTTCTAGTAGTTTGGGGTGGAGTCTTTTGGGTTTTCCATATAAAGTATCATGTTATTTGCGAAGAGAGAGAGTTTGACTTCTTCTTTGCCAATTTGAATACCTTTTATTTCTTTTTGTTTCCTGATTGCTGTTGCTAGCGTTTCTAGTACTATGTTGAACAACAGTGGTGAGAAATTTTGAAATTTCTTTTCTGATGTTCCTCCCTGCATTGTTTACTTTTTTCCTTGCAAAAGAAAATATAAAGAGTAGGAATAGCAAAATATACTTGAGAGTTTTGTAATTAAACCAATTGCTATGTATTAGAAATAAACAAACCAGTGTTTCAGAGTAGAGTGCAGGCACAGATTCATGAATACAAGGAAAGTCACATAAAAAGGACATTTCAAGTCATAAGAAAAAACACTGGGGTTATTTCTTGAAATTAGTGTCTTGCATCATACACAAAAAATGTGAAATATAGATATAAACATTAAAAAGTAATAAGTACTTCAGATATTCTGAAAGCAAATATAAATATTTTTAAAATTTTGAGGTGGGAAATATCTTTGTAAATTTTAAGTATAAGCTAGAAACTATAAAAGAAAAGCCTGACAGATTTTACTACATAAAATTTTCCAGCTTCCTCAAGACAAAAGATAATACCAACCAAAAAGAATAACATCAAACAACACAAAATAACAACATATATCAGCAAAATGTAATATATATATTATTAGTTCTATGCTTGTTCAGCATGGTTAAAAAAAAAAAAGGCCAGCAGGATTGTATCACCAGCAAGACACATGCACCAAGCATTTTTAGTAGGAAATCAAATGACCAATAATAACTGGAAAATGCTCAACCACAACAAAAATGAAAGTAATGCAAATTAAAACAGGAATGAAATAAAAATGTTTACAGGTAAAATGTTAAATGTTTGTAAAGTCTTGTGCAAGAAATACTGCTCTAAAGTAAAGAAAATCTAACTGTATGAATAGATTTATCCAGATTTATGATAAAATTCTAAATGTGTTAATATATGCCTAGAAAAAAATCTGGAAAGATATATGTTAAAGTTTACAAAGATCATATATTTTATTTTTTAATATTTAAAGATTAATTTATTTATTACATGCACATGGTAGGGAGGGGCAAAGGGAGAGGGAGAAAGAAACCCAAACAGACCCAGAGTTAAGTGTGGAGCCTGACCCCAGGCTCGATCCTACGACCCTGAGATCACCACCCAAGCCAAAACCAAGAGCCTGATGCTCAACCGACTGCACCATCCAGAAACCCAACAAAGATCATATATTAAAAAATAAATAAATAAATAAATAAAGATGTGAGCATTCTGGGAAAAAAAATGTAAATTACTATTTTAAAAGATGTGATCTAACCACATTCCTTTTTTCATTTTTTGGTCTTATGAAAAGTGTTAGTTCTCTATTGCTTCTGTAATAAATTGCCATAAGCTTCATGGCTTAAAAGAATACAAACTTATTATCTTACAGTTCTGAACGTCAGAAATCTGACATAAGTCTCATAGGGCTAAAACCAAGGTGTCTACAGGGCTTTGTTCCTCACTGGAGGCTACAGGATTTGAAGGACCCAGGTGACTTGATTGGGGCCACCTACACAATCCAGGACAGTCTCCCCATCTCAAGATCCTTAGCTTAATCATACTCTCAAAGTCTCTTACCATGTGAAGTCATCAGTCACAGGTTCCAGAGATTAGGACTTGGACGTCCCTGCTTCTGTTGATAGAAGATTCTTAGGGATCATAGCACACCCATGTATGTCACGGGGATCTCCTCCGTTAGACCCTTCCACAGATCTTTCCTATCCAATCATGTATCTATTTTTTACTTCTGTGGACATAGCTGAGGGGATCTGTGAGTCGCATACTTGATCCCTTCAAAGAACCTCTTCCTCGTTGACTGAATACGCTGACTGTTCATTACTTCTGGCGCATTAGCAGAAAGTTGTAAGGACATACTCTTGGTTATCACTACAGACCACACTTTTCCTGATAGTGAAGCTCCAAATTTTATCACCTTTTGCAGCTTGGAAAGGCTGAGACCTTTTCAAATCATCAAATCCTGATTCCTTTTGCTAAGCAGTTCTTCCTTCAATTTACCTCTTTCCCCTTGCATTTTACTATAAGCAGCAAAATGGAAACCAGTTGCACCTTTATCACTTTGCTTAGAAACCCCCTTAGCTATATATCCATAAAGTTTGGCCTTCCACACTATCAGCAGGACAGAATTTTGCTAAGCTTTTGGCCACTGCACACTAAGGCTTCCCCTTTCTCTAGTTTCCAAAAACATGTTCCTTATTTCCTTCAAAGTGTCACCAGTGACACTTTGAACTTCCATATTTCTACCAAGTCCTCATGATGATTTGGATATCCTCTAAGAAAAAATAGGTTTTCTCTACCATGTTCTGCACTTCCAAGCTTTCTCTAGCAGAGTCTGCAGCCCCATATTTCTAACAAACTGCTTAAGGTAATCTAGACATTTTCTATCATTCCACTTAAAATTCTTCCCTTTGCCCACTGTCCAATTCCAAAAGTTATTTCTACATTTTTAGGAATGCACAATTGCACTCCACCTCCAATAACCAAAGTCTGTATTACTCTTCTACTGCTGTCATAACATGACTACAAATTTACTGACTTACAACATAAATCTATTATCTCACAGTTATGTTGATTAGAAGTCTGACAAGGGTCTCTGAGCTAAAATCAAGATTCCAGTAGGCCTTCATTCCTTTCTGGAGGTTGTGCAGTAGAATACATATCTTTGACTTTCCCAGCTTCCAGAAGTCATCCATATTCCTGGTTCTTTCCTTCCATCTTCCTCCTCCTCCAGCCAACAATATGGTATCTCTGTGTGACTATCTTCCATGGCCACTCCTCTCTCTCCACAGCTAGGAAGAGCTATTCCATTATATTGGGTCTACTCAGATAATCCCTAACAATCTCCTCTTCCAAGGTCCCTAATTTGATTATATCTGTAAAATCTCTTTTGCCACATAAGATAATAGAGAATAAAAATTCCAGAGATTAAGATATGGACATCTTTGGGCGGACAGCATATTATCATCACTTAATATTGTAAATAGTAATAATGCAATTCTAGCATTAGAAACCTCATTTTTAACATCAAAAGCAAGTAAAATCTTATGTACTCTTACTTCTCTTCCTCTTGAGTCTTCCCGAAGAGGTGTTTTCAAGATCCACGGCATCTAGAGAATTGACAGGTGAGGGTGAGGAAACAGAACTTAAAAACAAAAGTTACACATTTTAGGATTACTCATACTGCAGAAGACTTGAATTTATAAGGATGTTTGGATTATCATTTCTCTCTCCCTTCTGAAGGGACTAAAAACCTACTGAATTCAGAAGTAGGAGTCCCAGATGGGCCCTGGGTCTTCCTTTGTTTCTCAACAGTCCTTGGAAAAACACTTTGAAATACCTTTGTACTTCAGTTTACTCAGGGACATTTGTCCAGGTATTAAGATTATTGTGAGGATTAAACAAAATCTTATGTGAAAATATTTACAGGAAATCACTAGATAAACCAGCAACATGCTAGAGGGCATCCATCAAAAATATGTGCTGAGTTAAGGATAGTCTTTCATCTTGACAAGTAAGTGGCATCACTAGTTATCTTTTGAGACTTTTCTAAGGTTGTGACAAAAAGACACTGCTATCTACTAGCAGAAGTATGCTTGGCTTTCTTGCGCTCCACAGAAGATTGGGTGTGACAGGAATGGAAATCACTTTATAAAATGCAAGTGTTCATTATTAGTAGACTAATGTAGTAAACATGATACTGCCATCTTTAAGTGTGTATTTCTACTACAACACTCATGTGTAATCAGCAGGGCCCATCCTGTTAAACACGACTTTATTATGATCTCTTGCCTCTCTACTATTCCCCAAACGGTCAGGTCAAACAAAACAGGGAACAGGATACTGGGATGGACTGGACCACCTGCCACTACCCAGCCCCTAGAGCCACTCCCCATCCCACAACCCTTCGGTGGCCTTACCCATCGTGTCACATGCTTGGCTACTTTCTGGACCTTCTGGCACATCTTTTGAAAAGCACATAACACAGGAACTCTTCTCATTTCCATCTTCTGATAGCTCTGCTTCTGGGCCAAAATTGTGATATACAAAGACTTTCATTTACCTCAGGGATCCCCTTTTCTGTACCCTTCTTGATCACCCCTTCTCTGCTTCTTCCTCTGAAATCTTCCATTGACCACCCCCATCTCTGGCCTTTCCTTTAAGTCTCCCTTTTTCCTCCCTTGTCTTTTTCTCTTTATCAGCTCTGTTTCTGTTTTTCTTATTCTTTAAGTCATAATTACCTTCTCCATCACAGAGTAGTAGTCTGGAACTAAGTTCTTCTGATTCTTCCTCTCTATTCATTTGGAGAGTTTCTAGTTTGCCAGATACTAAAGAGAAGCAAGAAAATTACAGTCCATGGATCCTGAGAGTGAACAGGGAAGAACTTCTGGTGCTTTCATGCTGCACCATGACATTTTGAGCTAAAATGAACTGCCTTCTGAAAGAAGACTACATCTGCTCCAATAATCACAACCTACAGCTGCCAAAGGCATGCTTTTCCCATCTTTTGTACCTCATTCTGCTTTCTTTACTCCTACTTTTCTACCTGTAGCCTCAAGAATAAAGGAAAAAGATCTTATCCTTTCAGGAAAAAAACAGCTATTCTTTGAAAATAGTAAAAAGTAAGTATGAGAACAGTTTTAAACTCATCCCAATTGGTCCATCGCTACTTACATCACTAACCACATTTAAAGCCAGCCAGTGAGTGACAGCCTCACACTTCTGAAAATCAGCCCATCAGCAAGAGCCGCATTCCAGAAAGCCTGTTTTTATGACTAAACGATAACCTAGTTATAAACACTCCCCAGGTCTGAAAGTCTGCAGTTCCTGAACTACAAGCTTCCTAAAACTCTACCTAAAAGCAATTTCCTTTTAAAAAGAAACTATGTTCTGTAAGTACCATACCTCCTTCCACCATGCATCTTGCTTATCAAGATATGGCATGATGTTCTATCCCTCCAAAAATGGATTTCCCACCAAGCCATCTTGAAGACTCTTGTTTAGCAACATCATGTGGGATCTTTGGGCCAATAGGCCCAATCCACCGCTTCTTGTGCCCAACTCAGATTGTTTTCCTGATCAATCCATCTCAACAATGACTTGAGCTCTGCCTTGTTTCATTGAGTTCTTATTTCTGAATTATTTTTTTTAAAGATTTTATTTATTTATTTGTCAGAGAGAGAGAGAGAGTACAAGCAGGCAGAGTGACAGGCAGAGGCAGAGAGAGAAGCAGGCTCCCCGCTAAGCAAGGAGCCCAATGCAGTACTCGATCCCAGAATCTTGGGATCACAACCTGAGCCAAAGGCAGTGGCTTAACCGACTGAGCCACCCAGGCATCCCCTGAATTAATCTTATTACTTAAAGATGTATATGCAATTAGACACAAAGTAGTTAGACACTTTGGTTTGGAGGTGTAGCATTTAGCAAATATTCTGTTAATATTTTTTATTCTTCTACTGTTTCATTTACTCTAACTTTTGTCTATTTTCCAAAAGGTTTTCTTATGTGTGTTTGTTTGCTCTTGATTTTCTTGTGCTTCTTGAATGCTGGAAGGAAGTGATCCAAAGCAAATAGATGGAGGCACAGACCTGAGAAGTCCCCTATGCAAAACGTATTGATGGACGTGGGTCCATTAGACAGTAGCTAGTGTGTGCAAAAATATTTGGTCACCCTTGGCCTTGAGTCCCTCTCCAAAACCTCTCATCAATTTGAGAAACAAAATCATTTTGTTTAGCAAATAATCTGAGGTCAACTGCTATCATGTTATCAATCATACGTTCCCTTTGCAGTCTCTGCTCAATGGATAAACCCAATACTCCATTCACTTGCAGAACACAATTCTCATCAAGGACTGCATGTGGTGACCTCATTGCTACTTGCCATGGCTGTGTCTTGGTTGAAGCTACAGTCTCCCCCTGAAAGAACTCCACTTTCTCTTTGTACTCTCAGAATCATTCTTGCACTTTTCTTAATAAATGGCAAAATTTCACCAAAGATAACTTTGAGTTTCAAAGGAGAAGTCTGGACATGTCAAAAGTAAACAATGCTTTTGGTAGTACTTCTATAAGAGAGAGAAAGATGACCAAAAGTTCCCATGTCCCAACCAGTAACTGCTAATTTCAGAACATCGTCTAACAGTTTCTTTTCTTTTAAAAAATCTCCATAAATTTAATAAGAAGGATCTATTTTGCAAATGAAACTACCAGATTAAGGGGCATCTGGGTGTCTCAGATGGTTAAGCAACTGCCTTTGGCTCAAGTCATGATCTCAGAGTCCTGGGATCAAGCCCCATGTCATGTTCCTGGCTCAGCGGTGAGTCTGCTTCTCCCTTTCCCTCTTTCCCTGCCCCCTTCTCCTGTGCTCTCTCTCTCTCTCTCCAATAACTAAATAAAATCTTGGTTTCACTTACTTCTGAAACATAAGGAATAGCATGGAAGACATTAGGAGAAAGGAAAAATGAAGGGAGAGAAATCAGAATGGGAGAGGAACCATGAGAGATTATGGACTATGGGAAACAAATGGAGAGTTTTAGAAGGGAGAAGGGTAGGGGGGATGGGTGACCCTGGTGATGAGTATTAAGGAGGGCACAAATTGCATGGAGCACTGGGTGTTATACACTGGGTATTAAGGAGGGCACAAATTGCACGGAGCACTGGGTATTATACACAAACAATGAACACTACATCAAAAACTAATGCTGTACTGTATGGTGACTAACATAACACAATAAAAAAATAAAATGTTCTATCATTAATAATTAAGTAATTAATTAAAAAAGAAAGGAACTACCAGATTAAATATAAAGGAAGAATAACTTTAGAATTCCTAGAAAATTCTCCTACGCATAATCAATTTATAATTGATTTGAACATTAGTATGTCTACACTATGCATGATTCGAGATCTGCAGGCAGTTGACAAAGTAGGTATAACTCATTTCTCTGTAGTAGCTAACCCAATTACTATAACTCTTTTCTAAAGCCAGATTCTTTTCTTTAATACATTTATGCTCAGCTTTGTTTGATGTCCCATTTGATAAGAATAGGTTACATTATTTACTTGGGAAAGTCAATGGCTCATCTGGACTGTTATTTTCTAGAAATGTACTTAAGTCTCATTGTAGTAGGCAGAAGTCTCAATGTCCACTCAATATTTCCTTCCCTAACCCCAGGGACTGCAAATATCATGAGATGTTACTTTTATTTTTAGGTTATACCTATACCTATATGGCAGAGTTGGTGTTAAGAAAAAGAGATAATTAACATGAGAGATAACCAATGCTGGTGAGGATGTGGAAAAAAGGAAGTTTTGGTGCACTGTTTGTAGGATTGTAATGTGATATAGACACTATGAAGAACAGTATGAGGGTTCCTCAAAAAAACTTAAAAATTAAAACCTCCATATCATCCAGCGATTCCACTTCTGGGTATATATCTGATGGAAACAAAATAAGTGTGTCAAGGAACTATCTGTGTCCCCATGTTCATTTCAGCATTGTTTACAATAGCCAAGACATAGAAACAACCTACATGTCCATCAACAGAAGAATGGATAAGGAAAATGTGGTAGGTAGATACATATATACACAATGGAATACTATTCATCAATTAAAAAAAAAAAGAGGGAAATCCTGCTATTTGCCCTCCCTTACCTGATCCACTTTCTGGTAGTGAGCTCAAGTCTTCCTCAGGTTCTTCTTCATCACACATTTCTAAACAGGCACTGTTACCTTCTGCTGAACAGAATAAAATCCCTTAGAGGATCCAGCATACGACCAATGGAAACAATAGCAGGAAAAACCATCCTGACAATCAAGGTGGCTCAAGTAGCTTCCAGGTGGGAATGTCCCTGACTTCAGACCCTCCTGCCTTTGAGTTCACCTGACCTGGAAGTTAACATGGCTCATGTCCCTGTCACCAGTGGCTGAGAATGGTTCACCCATCTCCCTTCCTTACCATACACCTAATTCCCTCTCTTTTTGACCCTTTTCACTTGGCTTTACACATTTCTTCTGTATGAAGAAGTGAAGAGGAAGGGAATCAGTGGAGGAGGAAAGAGATCGGAAATTTTCCTCCTTGTAGAGAGAAAAACAAAGATTTGGTTAGTGAAATGGAAATTGAAATTGTACTTACCTTCCCCGTCACATAGCAGTTGCCTGGGCACTTCCACTGGTTCTCCTTCACTGATCATCTCGGGAGCTTCAGGATCACAGGACCATGAAGGGAAATAAGGAAATGAGCTGAGCCAGGATGTTCAGAACACAGGTGAGCTGCCCTTTGGGAAAAGGGACATCTGTTCCAAGGACCCCACTTGAGATCCAACTGAGCCCTTCTTCCCCTGACTCCCCTACTCTCTGCTTCTCCATTTCCTTCCCATAGATCTTCCTCCAGAGATTTCCACTTCTGCACTAGAAAAATATTTGTGCATCTTTGATTTTGTGGGCTCCACTCCCCCGACTTCTTCTATTTCTTTACTTTTCTATCTTTTTGTTTCCTCAGTGGTGATCTTAATCATTTCTTTCCTGCTTATTCCTCCTATCTCTCTTCTTCCAGGTCTCTCTAATCCTTAAAACAGGGTCCACCCCTTCTGTCACTGTCTCTCTTGATTTCTTCCCCTTCCAACTGGCATTCTTTACTTGTAAAGTGGAAGTTTTTCTGCTTTAGGCCCTGTTCTGTTCCCCCTGGGACTCTTCTTACATGGGACCACATTGACCTCTGTTAGCTTCACATAGCCACTACCTGCAATGAGATGCTCAGGGCATGGGTCTCTGCTCTTCCTCCTACTTGATCTTAGGGAAAAACAAGTAATCTTCATCTGTGCTTCCATGCCTTTCTCTAAGGAGAAATAACAGCAGTTTCCCTAGCCTAAGTCCTAAAGCCTCACTTGCCAAAGTACTTTGGAGATTGAAAAAAAAAAAAAAAGCACAAAATAATCCAATAACATGATGACAAAAGCTATAATTTGGGTTCAAGAGCCCTTGATCTTTCCTTCTGACAAGAAGATCTCAGAACCACATTTCATCTGAAGCCTACCCAAGTTTATGACAATATAATAATAATATTAAGCACTAGGTATATACTTAATTAACTGTTATTCTTTATAGAAAATAAGAAGTAGCCAGGGGTTAAAATCACAATACTGAGTCCTTCCTATAAATAGACATAAAGAGTGTGAAGGAAAAAAGACACTGTCTTTGCCAGTATTTATCTACCACAACATGAAGAGGGAATACATCTGTTCTAACAATAAGGGCCGTGCTGTTCAGTTCTGAATTTAGCTGCCTGATACCCTGCAGCTCAGGGCTGGCAATCCCTTCCTTACCTTGCCCACATGTTGGTGGGGAACTCAAAGCTTCCTGAGGCTCTTCTTCCTCACGGGTCTCCCAGTAGGCATTGCCATGCTCTGCAGAAAGGAATGAAACCCCTAGTCATCTCAGTACACAACCAGGGGAGATCATCTTGAGAAAACTCACAGTGAAAGCATGGAACACTCGGGAATCTGCTAGGTGGGGCTGTTCCTTTTACAAACCATCTGGTCAATCTCTGGGCTCACCTGGCCTCAGGTTGTCTCACTCCTGTTGCCATCACCAGAGCCTGAGGACCAACCACCATCTTCCTCCCCTTGTGTATACCTAATTCTGTCTCCACTTCTCCTCGTTTCCCATTGTCCCTGCTCATTACTTCTGTCTCTGCCCTTATCTCCTGCTATTAGTGTCTCCAAGTGCTTCTCTTTGTTTGGATGTGTTCCTGTCTCCTTTTCTTCTGTATCTTTTTCTCTTGTGCCTCTGACACTCTTTAGTGTTTTTATTACCTTTCCCTATCTCACTCAGTTTTTTCTTGCTTCCTTTCTTCTAAGTTAGGAGAGGCATCCCTAAAATAGTACTGTATAACCTGATCAGGAGGTGGGATAAGGAACAGACTAGGTCAAGGCAACACCACCATGCACAAGGAAAAGTTGTTCTAAAGCCCACATATAAAAGAAAGATTATAACATTGCACTCACTGAAAATATTTACACTATCATGAGCAATGAGGCAGAAGCAATAGACTGGGGCACCATGGTGAGTGGGAGACACAGAAGACCACAGGAAGGACAACTGATTTAATCCTAAGACAACAAAGATCACCAGGTTTACATTGGAAAGTAATATGATCTGATTGACATCTTGCAAATAACAATCATGCTAAAGTGGAGAAAATGGAGAGAATGGGAACAAGAGGAAATGGTACATTCATGTCCCCTTTAACAAGGGAGCAAACTCTGGAGAAGGAGTTTCTAGTTTCACAGAAGAAGCTGTTAGCATCAGTTTTGGAAGTGTCAGTTCCTGAAAGTCATCTAAATGGAGAGGATCCTGTGATAAATGCCTTCAGGTACACAGAGGGATGATCTTGGGAGACAGGTGTCCCTAGCAGGCATGCACTTGAGACTCATTCTATTACCTGGGAGTAACTGAGACAGCCAAGGAGAGGGTTATTGGTTTCTGAGTATGTTCTGGGCGCCACTTCCTACCTGGGGAGATTAAATCTGAAAACTCACTACCAAGATAGACTCCTTTTTTTGGAAGATGCTCCTGTCTAGACTTGTACTTCAGCTTTACAAGATCCCAACTTCTCCCCTATATGGCACTTTCCACTCCTTATTGATTTTTAAATTATTTTTATATAACTCTTTCTCTACATAGTATCCTTTGTGCTTTCTTCCACGTTATTATTATTTTGATGTTTATTTGCCAAATTATTATATAATCTCTCTAATTTTCATCTTCATACCTCATTTCTCCATTAACTTATATCCTTTCCAGGTTGTCTCTCACTTTCTCCTTTTCTACCTCTGTTTCTCTGAGTCTTTCCCTCTGGATGCCTTAAAATCTCCCTTATTTTATCTATTTTCCTTGTTCTCACAGATGCTTCCTCCTAAACTGACAGAAGTTCTTCCCTTTTCACATGGACCACAATACCAGACAGCCTTCCCTCATAAGCTCTATGCTAACAATCTCCCTAGGGACCTTTTAAAGTGCAAACCTATCACTCATTCACAAAACTTATGTCCATATTGCTGGTACTTATGGAAGTAGGCTGAAAATGATCTCGTTGCTTCAATTGCCATAACCTGCTGTTATTTGGGTTTTTGTGGACATTTAATAAAATGACCCAGGCCCTTCTGCTCTGGTGCCCCAGCCTACCTCTGTTATATCCTGTCTCCCTATGTTCTCCCTGCCTGGAGAACTCAGGAGCTCTGTTCACCATTATTCTTAGTCTCTCTCACAGTTTTGGAAAAAACAAGACAGAAAATGGACACAATCTCACTTGTATGTATGTGAATATGAAGAATAGAATGGTAGGATGGGAGAAAGGCAAGATTTTTTTTCCATGCTGATCAGAAAACAAAAGTTTATTGAGAGAGTTGGGAATTTAAATCAGAATTACCTTGTCCCTCTTCTGCTGGTTGACTGGGCATCTCCTCTAGTTCTCCTTCATTAGTCACTGGGGAAACTCTGGGATCATAGGTCACTGCAGAGAAACAAGGACATGATGGACCATGAGGGTGATGGGAGCAGACCTCATCATGTCCATGCCCCACCAGGATGGGAAAGCAAGCTGCCTGCTCCATGGGGCCCCTTGGAGCCACATTGTCTTGTTCTGCTTTCCGCCATCTTGTTACATCTCCTCTGTCCACTTTTCACTGTCCCACCTGCATTCCTGCCTCCACGCATCTGTTTCCTAACTGTGCATCTCTTCCATTGTCTGGGCTTCTACCCCATCTCTTGTTTTTAGGCCTTAGTTTTGTTTTTGCTTTTCAGTGATAATGTATCTATTTTCTCTTGTTACCCTGTCAAGCTTTCTTACTCTAGATGTCTTCAAGCCCAAGTGGTTGAGTCCATTCCAATGCTCTCTGTCAGTATTTCCCTTTCTCTCCCCACCAACATCAGTTTTTCCCTTATTTTTTTTAAACTCAAGAAAACTTTTATTTTAGGAGGTGAAACAGGCCCAGCCGCAAAAACACTAGAAACAATTCTCTTATACTAAGGTGGAAGACTGATGATTACATTCTATTAGAGCAGAAGGGGCTGTTAAAATACTCTCCTGTCCACAGGCCCTTAAGAATGTTGTCAAACAGTTGAAACATTTGGAAACCCATGTCCAGTTTTTCTTTTTTTCTCTTCTTAAAACTTTTTTATTTACATTCAATAATTAGCATATACTGTATTATTAGTTTCAGTGGTAGAATGTAGTGATTCATCAGTTGCATACATTACCAGTGTTCATTACCATACATACCCAGTGTTCATTACTTCAAGTGCCCTCCTTAATGCCCATCACACAGTTAGACATTTCTCCAAAGAAGACACACAAATGGCCAACAGACTCATGAGCAAATGCTCAACCTCACGCGGCATCAGGGAAATACAAATCAAAACCACAATGAGATACCACCTCACACCAGTCAGAATAGCTAAAATTAACAACTTAGTTTTCCTCTTAATGAAGGTCTTATGTTGGACCCAACTTCTTTGGGAATGTGTGGGACTCCTGGGGCTTCCTCTTCGTGTTCTGACCACAGGACCCCACCTTGACTGCCAGTTGGCTTCCCACAACTGTTCCCTCAGTGACATACCCACTGCTGTCCACTCTGCCTTTTCTGCTTTGCCCTTGCAAAAACAATCTGCATGCCTTTCTGTGCTTTGTTTTCCCATCCACAAAACAGAGGTTATGACAGTTTACATACCTGTGTCTTAAAGTTTTTCAAAGATAAAAGGAAGTCTCCCACAACCCAGTAATCTGATAGAGACTGTCAGAAACTTTGCACACCTGTCTCCCACACTTTGTTCTCTTTCTCATTTTTACCCTTCCCACATGTGTCTGCCTCTTCTGTTTCCACCTCTGTTTCACTCTTGGGATCTCTTGGCACTCCTCTTTATCTTGATTTGTTTCTTTTCCCATGTCTGTTCCCACCTCCTTTTTTTCCCCATCATGCTTCCCTGGTGCTGTGCTTTATTTCTTCTTCCTGACTCTTATCTTGGGGGTCAGAAAAGGCATCTCTGAGATGGTATCTAATATCTACATGATTTCACCAGATTAGTGAGCGAGTGGGCAGGAAAACTGTCCAGGCACAGGGCCAAGCATGTGCCAAAGCTCAGGTGAGAAAGAGTAATCAGATAATTAAAATTACTAAACAAGTTTTATACAAATTTTTGAGGTAATTGCAGGACAGACATGAGGCTGGACCAATGGGGAGGAAAGTGAATTTAATCCTTCTGACAACAGGAAGTTATCAACTTAATGTAGGAGAGTAGAATAGACCAACCTGCATTTTCAGAGTCCTCTAGTTAACCTGGAGAGACTGGGTATGAGGGGAACATGACTGGAAGGAAGATATGAGACTAGAGGCTGTTGCTCTGGTTCCAGAGAGAAGAGACATCTGGCTAGAGTGTTTGTGTTGGGTATGGAGGGGAATGGATGGGCAAGAGACAAGTTCAAGGTATAGCTGACTAATCTCCATGACTGATGGGCTAGGTGAGTTGAGGGAGGGGGATGAGTCACTGATGTCCCCTAAATTTCTGCCTGAGGAATGGAACAATGGTGTTCTGTCCTGAGATAGGGAACACCAGGAAAGGAGGAGATCTGGTATCAAGAAACATGGTATGTGCAATTGGGGGTATCTTGTATTGAGGTTCCTGAAAAACATCCAAATGGAGATGTCCTTCAGGCCCCCTGCACAACTGTATTCAGACCCTGAGATGAGTGAGGTTAGAAAACGAGTCTGGGCCAGACAGGTGTTTGGCGATCATAAGTTATAGATGGGAGCAGACAAAGATGACAGGGGGGAGGCCCACTGCCTCTGAGAATATTACAGGAACCATGTTGATAGCTGGGGACATGATAATTTGAAAACCATGGCTAACATTTTCCACCCTTAGTGGCAAACTTGTTTCTGACGAGTGACTTCTCTCAATTCCTACAATGTCCCAAACTGTCTTCTCTTTCCCTTGTACAGTGTTCATCTCTGCTGAATTTTCACTCATCTCCTTTTTCTTAATGTGTAACTTTTGTTGCCCCTCCTCCACCCTTTCTTTTTCTTAGTGTTTCCTGCCCACCGCACACTGCATTTTTCTCTTAATATCATGTTCTCTACCTATCTAAAGTGATGGAGTTTATCCCCTTTCTTCAGTGTTGTTCCTTTCCCTGCTTCTATCTGTTCTCTCTAGTTCTTAACTTTCTGTTTCTAATTTTTCAACCTAAGAATTAAAACTGAACATTTAAATTTCAGACTTTATTTCATCCACATCCATATTCCTTCCCCATATCACTAATGTTCTGGACTGTGGTCATTGGCAAATGAGCAAGGATCCTTCCCTTTGCCAGGTACATTTTGAAATTCTTTCACATGAGTTCTCTGTGTTGCAATTATTCCCATTATGCCCATGTTCCTGGCATAGCCTCAGGGAAAATAGGTTGGAAATGATCTCCCCTTCTTGATAACACAGTTATATTTAGACTTGATGTCTATTTAAATAGAATTGCCAATCACTTTGGTCCTGTTTCATGGAGTTTCATTTCATGACTCCATCTATATTTTTCACTCTCCTTCTCTTTGTCTATGTTCTATACCCAGGGAAACCCCAACCAGTCTGAGATCATTCTTCACTGCTTGTGTCTCTCAAAGGAAGCAATCAGAAGCTGGGCATAGTTTGTCTATGTGAATATGTCAGGATGGATGGATGGATGGATGGATGGAAGGGGAATAGGGAAGGGATGAAACAAGGTGTCCCTCTACATTGATAGGAAAATAAAGTTTTAATTAGATAACAGGTCATTTAAATTTTAATTACCTTCTTTATCATAAGGTAGTAATCCGGGCATATCTTCTGATTCTCCTCCGTCATCCCTTTGTGGAGCCACACGTTTGCAAGACGCTGAAGAGAGTAACAAGAACATGATAAACAGTTGGTGTGGACTCTGCCTGGATGTGGCCAATACTCA
The DNA here is from genome assembly GCF_002288905.1 of Enhydra lutris kenyoni. Classification (NCBI taxonomy): domain Eukaryota; kingdom Metazoa; phylum Chordata; class Mammalia; order Carnivora; family Mustelidae; genus Enhydra; species Enhydra lutris. Next base: position 38,788,702 of record NW_019154085.1, on the reverse strand, counting down.
GAGAGCACTGGAGCTTGATGTTCAGAGTACAGGAGAACTGCTCCTTGGGAAGAAAAGTATGTTTGTACCCACTGAGCTTGCTCTGCCTTTTTAGCACCTACTTAGGTCCGAGTTCCCTTCTCTTTCCTTCCCTCTTCTCCCTCCAACCCTGTCTCCACATGTTGCTGCCCCTGCCCCATGAAGCTGTGGGTGTCTTTGTCTATGACTTCTGCCATCTGTTTGCACTTCTCTCTTTTTGTTCCTCCACGAAGTTCATCTCTTTACTTCATTATCTCCCTATTTATTCTCTTACCTCACTTTCTCTCTGCTATACTTAGTATTTCATTAACCCTATGCAATCCCTGGGAAGTAAGTTAAAGATTATCTCTCCCCTCCCAAACCCCAACCTGCTAGAGTTTAGAGTTAATATACATTTAGATAAAATTGGGCCTACTTAGCCAACTCCATTGGTGCTCCCAGTCTACATTCTTATTATTCTGTTCCCTTCATTCTTCACCCTAGAGCCCTTCCATTAAGGTGCTTAGCCTCCTTTCCCCTCTGTCTCCCACACACCTGAGGAAAGCTGAGTCAATGTGTAGATTTGTGTCTGGGGGAAGGAAAGGAAATGTCCCTTGCATACAGACAGGCAAACAAATTTAATGAAGTAACTGGTCATTTAAATCATAATTACCTCTCCCATTGCCTGGTAGCAGTTCGGGCATCTCTTTAAAATCACCTCCATTCGTCCTTTGGAGAGCTTTGTGCTTACAGGAAACTGAAGGGAAATGCAGAAATGACCAACCAGACATGACAATAAGGGAACAGAGCTCGGGAACCTCATGCTGAACTCTGGTGTTCAGCACTCGGATGAGATTCTCCTTAGGAAGGAGGACCTCACCTAAGACCTACCAGAGCCTCCCTCTAGCTCTTCTTCTTCTGTTATCCTTCATATACCTCCTTTCCTTCTCATTGTTCTGTCACCACACACTGTTTCTTCTATACCATGAAAGACTGGACATCTCCATGAATCCCTGGGCTTCCCTCTTTGGCTTTTTCTTATTCGTGGCTCTTCCTTGCTCTCTGTTAGTTTTCCTACTCATGGCTCAGTTTTTCTTTCTAGATCTCTTGCCTCCCACATGGTAAGTCCCAATCCTGCCAGCTCTTTCTGCCTTTCCTTGTTCTCACTACTGAAATATATTTGTTAGGATGAGGGCCTTCTTACACTGGGCCCTGATCCACTGGCCTAAGTACCTGAACACTTTCTGGGTTCCCCCATGTGAACTCTGCCCTGGTGATCCTGGCCACCTTGACTGTCAGCCCCACATGACAATCACCATAGTCCTTCCAACTTGTGTAACTACTTTGACCTGGTAAAAGACCCTTATACACTGCAGTGCTCCTATTTCTTTATCTATAAAATAGGAAGAAGCCATAGTTTGTCTCCCTAAATGCTTAAGTTTGTGAAGATGAAATTATATCTTATTTGCCAAAATTCTTTGAAAATCACAGTAACATAATAAAAACTATTTGACAAAAATTTTAATTTACGGTGGAGAGCCGTTGATCTGAAGGACTATGTTTCTTCTGGGCTTTTTCCAGTATTAGGCACAAAATAATAACATTATCAATAAATAGCATAATGCTTAGTTTTTATTCTCTGGAGAAGCTAAAGGGTCCGTGGGTATAAATCCAAGTTTTTACTATGAATAAGAATGAAAGACATCCCCCTTCTTCAGCAAATCTCTCTCCGAATGTGTATTTGGGAACATTCATGTGATTCATGGGATTCCAGAACACCCTGGATTTTTTCACTGTGGAGTGTGCTCAGGGTAAAATGCATCAGGAAACACCAGCTTGAAACTCAGCCGCCTGACACCCTGCAGCCGAACACTGGCAACCTCCCCACTTCTTTGCTGGGCCCACGCCTTGGTGGGGAGCATAAGGCTTCCTGAGGCTCTTCTTCATCACTAGTCCCCCAACAGGCCTCACTATCCTCAGCAGAAAGGACTCTCAAAAGGAAATCTCACCAATATCTCAATTTATGGCCAAGGGAAAATCACAGCAAGAAAATAAGAAAAACCAAGAAACCCTGAGAAACTGAAATGCCCCATTCCACAAGACAACCTGACCTGAGGTTATGTTCGCTTCAGTAGCTTTCACTAGAGGCTGAGAATAATTCACCCATCATGGGAAAATATTCCTCTTCTTACTTACACATCATCCTTTTTCTATTCTTCCCTTTTCCAATTCTGTAAATCTAATCACTCCCTGCCTCAGTTTCTGCTGTTGTCTCTTGGAGCTTCTCTTTCTCTTGGTGTGTTTCTCTCTTGTTCTCTGTTCCTGCAACTTTCCCCCTTGTTTTCCCCTGATACTGCTCCTCCTCTCCTACCATTTGTCTCTCAGTTGTTCCTGCCTAGCTTTCTCTAAGGACAGGCCTCTCCAAGATGGCTTGTGTTAAGTAGGACTTAACCAGAATGGAGGAAGTTACGCCAAGGGCAGTGGAACAGAAAAACAGTTCTAAACAAGGCACATGAAAAAACTCAGATGTGAAGGAGATATTTAACAATTAAAATCATTGGGGAAGAAAGTTTCTTCTATTTTTCTATTTTCTTCTATTTTTTTACTTATTTTTTTTAATTTTTTTTTAAAGATTTTATTTATTTATTTGACAGCCAGAAATCACAAGCAGGCAGAAAGGTAGGCAGAGAGAGAGGGGAAAGCAGGCTCCCTGCTGAGCAGAGAGCCAATGTGGGGCTCCATCCCAGGACCCTGAGATCATGACCTGAGCTGAAGGCAGAGGCTTTAACCCACTGAGCCACCCAGGCGCCCCAATTTTCTTCTATTTTTTTTAAAAGATTTTATTTATTTATTTGACACAGAGAGAGAGAGAGATCACAAGTAGGTGGAGAGGCAGGCAGAGGGTGGGGGCGGGGTACAGGCTCCCTGCTGAGCAGAGAGCTGGATGCGGGGCTCCATCCCAGGACCCTGAGATCAGGACCTGAGCTGAAGGCAGAGGCTAGAGGCTTAACCCACTGAGCCACTCAGTTTCTTCTATTTTGAAGTAATAGTGTAGCAGGCAGGTGATGAGGCTGGAGAGATAGGCAGATGGCTCATTGTGGGGCAACGCTGGACCCCACTGAGAGAAACTTTTATTTAATTCTTGATGTATTAGGAAGTAGGAAATACTTCTTATTATTCCTAAGTAGGAAAATAATACAATCTAATTTTTATTTTCAAATGTCCCATTCAGTTGAAGGGCAAATAATGCACTTAATGGCAATAAGTTTGGAGGGAGGAGGGAGGCAGAAGCCTGCCTCTGAGAACCACGATAGTTGACAGAGACATGGATTAGAGACCCGGCTCTGGGCACTGGACAGATGGACAGGTGGGAGATATTCTGAAGGAGAACTGACCATGTTGGAAGAGTGACAAGTATGTAATTGAGGGCCAGAGAGTCATGGGCCACTGCTAGGTTTCCAACTTGAAAAAAACACAGGTGAACAGCAGTCTATCACTGAGGGACAGAATACTGAGGAGTTAGATCCAGCTTGAGCAAGGAAGAATGAACAATGCTCTCAGTTCAGGGTGTGCCAAGGTTAAGGCTCTTGAAAGAATGCCAGTGTTGGTATCTATCCGACCCCTGGCTTTCAGGTCCATGGATAAATGAGCTCTGAAGATGACCTGGGGTGGAGATTTGGTTTTGGGAATCACTGAAATATTCAGGGAGAGGCCTATCGCAATCTGACATTTTGTAAGTGCCACTTTGATAATTAGGGACAGTTAGATCTGGAAACTCAGAGCTAATGTCAGCCCCTGTGCCCAAAGGTGCTTCTATCCCATGCCCTGGCCCCCAAACCTGCACCATCCCAACCTGTTCCTCTCCTTCTTGTCCCCTATTTATCAGCCCTCTAGTTTCCATCTATTCTATTTCTCTCCATAGGTGTCTTTGCACTTCCCCAGCTTTCCCCATGTTCTAGTATTTATTTTCCACTCCATATTGCTCTTACTGTAGATTTTTCTCTCAATTTTTATCTCTAATCCTTGAGCCATTTTTCAGTTAAATAAACTCTCTGCTACATCTCCCACTTCCTCCCTGCCTATCACTGTTTCTCCCACTTTACCTTGAGCTTCTATCTCTCCATGCACTGAAATCCTCCTGATTAACTCTCTCATCATCTCCAGCACTCAAGGCTTTGACTACAGTACCAGGGGCCTCCCACTGGCCAGCTCCAGGGGACCAGTCTCCCACATGGACCGCACATGGATGCTACCTCCAAATTCCTTTCAATGGTCTCTGAAGTTAACTGAAAATTATCCCCCTTCCCCACCCTCGAGGGTAAGAATGTATGTTCCTTTTAGAAAACTGGATCCATTTGTGTGATTTGTCCTGTTACCCTAGCTACCTTTTCCTCGTTTTCCTTCTATATTCTCCGTCAAAGAGTACTCTCTCTACTGAAGAGCTCAGATTTATTTTTCTCGTGGTGTCTGTTACATCTGTGGGTAGGTAAGTTCAGGTAGAAAGAGGGACTAGCAGAAGCCTGGGATCAGAGACAAAATGCAGGTTTTGCTTCCACAAAGATAAGAAAACAAAGATTTAATGCAGAATTGTAAGTTGAATGATAGTTACCTTGCCCCTCATTAGACAGTAAGCTGGAGGTCTCTTCCAGTGCTCTGACATTATTAATTTGGGGAAGTGAGTGTTCACAGGACTCTGAAAAGGGGACAAGAATATGGCAGGACTCAGACAGTGACCAGAAAAGATATCTCTGTGTGCTGAAGCTGAACTCTGATGTTCAAGCTCCAAGGACCCCACCTGGGGCTCACCAAAGCCTTGCTCACCTCTTTCCCATTGTGATGCACCTAACTGAAATGTAAAACAACTGTGTCTCCAATGCAGCCGTGGCACTTACTGGCCATTTTCAACACCTGGAACATTTCCACCAGGCCAGAGAGTTCCCATGTGCTGATTTCAAGTCTGTTTCCAACTACTGTAAGCGACCACTCTTCTAATTTTTTTCACCTTCAGTTAAGTCCTTTCTTTCTGGAAATGTGCTCATGTCCTGATGCTCACATAAATAGGGTCACACAGCATATACTCTTGTGATTGGCTTCTTTTGCTCAATGTACATCGGACTCTTGAACAACACTCACAACAACTTTATTTTAGATATATAGATTTCCATATTGGTAGTTTCAATTTACACACTAGAACACAGAATGTAAGTCGCCGGAGTAAGCAAGAGGTAGAGCCCAATGTGAAGCCGGGCAGTGAGGACTCAACAAGTTTACCCTTAACTGGTGTATAGAAGAGGATTCGAGCCTAGATTGGTCATGTGACCTTGCACAAATCACTAACTATCCTCATGTCTCTGTTTCTTCCCCTGGAAAGTGGGACTAACAAAACCTTATCATAGGGTTGTAATGAGGAGTACTTGTGAAGGGATAGTTGTGTCAGAGTAACTTAGCAAGAAATCATAATTTTCTGTATTAATGCCATAAGCATTATAATTTGAGAAAGGTTGGCGTTGCTACTGTTGTCACTGTTAAGTGATTATTGTCCTTTATTCTCTTTCCCCCCTTACACTTTCTTTTTCCTCTCTCTCTCTCTCTCTCTCTCTCGCTCTTTAAGTAGGGAACTCACATCCTTGAGATCAAGACCTGAGCTGAGCTCAAAAGTCAGATGCTTAATGGACTGAACCACCCCAGAGTCCCTCTTTTTCTTCTGCACAGCATCACTCCTTCCATATTCTCTTCTGCACACAATTATTACTCTCTCTCCCTCTCTTTTCTCTTATTATGGGAAGCATTTACAGCGGTTTCTTGGCTTTCTCTTTGGGTCTGCCTCCTGGTGCCAAATCTTACCCCTTCCCAGATCCACTGAATTCTTAATTCCCACTAAATTGCGTCTCCTGGTCACAGTAAGATCTGCTCTTGTGCATTCCTGTTATACCTTCTGAGTGGTCCTATCTGCCTGGCAACATTTTTGAATTCCACACCTGGTTGGTTAGTTAGGATCCCATACAAGCCATCACTGGCCTGGCTTTCCCTTCCCCCACCATCTCCTTTTACACTCCTCCCCAGGGGGCACTCTCCACCCAGGAGCTTGGCCCCCTGATCTCTGCTACCTTTCCTCTCAGCAGATGAGAGAACAAGTCTCTGTGAAGTCACACATACCTAACTGGTGGGGTACTTGTAAGTGGAACATTTCCTTTGTCTCTCCTTCATCAATGGCTTCATAATGGAATTTGTCATAAATCACTGGGAAGAGGAAGAAAAGGCAGTTAGAGACTTCTGGCGGTGACCAACTACACACCTGGCTCACCCCTGACTCCAGCAGTTCAGCGGGAGCCTTCCAGCTCTCGGGGAACCCTGGGCTTCAGCGGGTCTCATGGGATGAGAGACTGATGTTATTGTACATCTCACAAGGTTTAAGAGAAGATGGGCAGTGGAAAAGTTGTAAATAGTTCAATGAACTATTTAGAACAAGGAAAGCTAATTTAAAATAGATTTTATATATACATATATATGTATATATATATATATATATATATATATATATGTATGTATTTTGTAAATTCTACATGCAACTAGGAATAGAGAAGAAGCAGAGGGATTTCACCAGGAGAAAAGTAATGTTTAAAGAGAAATAGACCTATATAAAAAAAGAGAGCCCCAATATCTTTTAAGGATGGAGGTTTTAAAGGAAAGAAACAAAGAAGCAAAGAAACAAGAGAAAGATAAAGAGGAAAGAAAGAAGGAAGAAAGGGAGGGAAGGAGGGAGAGAAGGGGGAAGGGAGAGAAGGATAGAGGGAGGAACAACCGAAGGGAGGGAAGGACAGAGGGAGAAGGGGGATCTTAGATCAGGGAAGGAGGATGATCTTGTTACAAAGTAAACTAACAGTGAAGAGGAACTAGCATTTTCCTGGGGTGGGGTGGGTGGGGAGAGATACAGGGAACAACAACAAAAAGACACTCTATTAGGCACAAACAGTTTGAAAGATACAACTGAAGGTGAATATCACAGCTGTACCAGGGTCCCAGGAAATGGCAACAAGAAGTGCAGGAAAGCAGCCTAGGGCACCCTGCTTCACAGCTGCGTCTAAAGGCAACTCAATCAAAGATAGATGGAAAAGCAAGACTCACAAAACATGAGAAAAGAAATCCAAGAAATAGAGAAAGACACCAGCCAAGAAAGATGACAGGAGCACAACTCCTGGAAGCAGCCCCCACTGAAGGGTGAGGGCAGTAAGGTTGGGGGAAAGACAGAAAGGCTCAATTCGCACAAGAGATGCTTCTGCAATCCCCAGGACACATTGACTTCTTGTCCAGGCAAACTCCAGAGGAGGACATGAGGATAAATGCTGTGTAAGTCAGAGGTCTTGGGAACACAGGGGGCACCCCACGTGCATGTATGTGTCTCTCTGCAGGTTGAACAACCATCCTACCAGCTTCTTGGCTTTGGACCTTGACCCATGGCTCCCTTGAACAGTAGGGTCTAGGAGGCGCCAGCAGCAACCTCCTGGTGGGTGTACAGGGGCGCGGTAAGCCTCAGCATGGGGAGCCCCAGAAACTAACATATGTGATGTGGGTGCTGGTGTCCAAGGAAGGGGATCCCCACAGACCATGGAGAGGATTAGAGCCTCTGAGATGTGGGCAGTAACAATAACTGCCATTCCTTCATACCCATGAGCTTGGGCCATCCTAGTTCTACATATTAAACTGACTTAAAATTTAAGATTGGTATTTGATTTCCTTTATTCCTTTTTTGACTTGGATATACCATAACGTGGAAATATAGATTTTCTTTTAATCAAGGTTTGGTTTTCACAAGCCAGCATGTCCCAGTCTGTACATTGACTTCTTTCACTTTTTCTCTGCTTAAAAATCCTTCATTACCTCCTTTTTTCCCAGATAGTAAACTTCAAATTTCTCGGCACTGGGAATCAGACCCTCAAAAATCCCCAGCAACTTCCCTTCCCAGAATTAGCTTCCAAACATTCTCTCCGGGGCTGTATTTTCAGCCACAGTCTTCTGCCAGCCCACTGGTCCTTTCCCAGCTGCCGCTCCCCAGTCCTCTCTAGTGACTTCTCTGCTATTTGTCTGCAGAAGTAAGTTGGCAACAACTGCACCAAATGACACATTTTCTAAGACAAAGAAAACCTTTGAATATTTGAACATGACTACAGGTAACAGAGAAGCTTCCTCCCCTTTCCTACAAAAGCACATCATTCATGCCTTCCCCCCTAAAAAAAGTAGAGGTTCAAATCCTACATTTCTCAGCACCAAATTCAGGTCCTGGCTGAGCAATCATTGGTGGAGTTACTTGGCTAAAGGTCTGTCACCCCCACTGGCTTTAAGTTCCATGAGGACATGGATCATGTGCATTTTCTTCACCACTGTCCGTGCCTGCTATGGAGCAGTCGCTCAATAAAACGACTGTCAAATATTAATGAAGATTGAGTGAATGAATTAGTATGAATGGGCTTGAATCCCCCAAAGTTGTTGAAAGCTGTAATTACCATTTTGGAAGCTTCTGCAGATCTCAAGTAAGTCAGGATAGGCCTTTAGGTTAGGGTTGCTGAACAGTGCATCCAGAACTGTCTTGTCAAACGTCTTCTCCAGTTCACTGAGCACATGATAGACCACTTTTTCCACTGGGACCTGATTCCAATAAGCTTCTTCAAAATTCTTAAAAATATTGAACAGAGAATTATGTAGATATGGATTTGCAGGCTGTAGAAGATGCAGATTGTAGCCCAGATCACCTGTTCTCCTGTGAAATGTTAGAATGTCACACATGTTTGGATGACTTCTTAAATAACCATCACAAAAATAGACCCTTATTTGAACGTCTCTGACACTGATGCACACTTGAGGGAGGAATTTTGAAGAATAAAGGTGGCTTCAAAGTTGAATGATTGTGGAGGCTTCAAGAGCCTGACTAGAATGCTTTAAGAGTGGTAATGACTGGTAATGAGAGGCCATTCTGTTGACGGGACAGTAACCACTGCCCTCCCACCAGGACTGACCTGCCCTGAAGGGCTCCAGGAATTCAGGTAGCCACTCTCCCCTGCAATGAACGTGGCCAAAGGGCAAAGAAAATTCATAAAGACAAAGAGAAGACTTGTCCTCAGTGTCCCCAGGAAGACCCATTATTACCCTTCACCTGTGTCCTAGGGCTCCAGAAATTTCTGAAGAGCAAGAAATGATTTTGACTGAGAGCGTAAGCATTTGCCTCTGGATTTATCCTAACGTGACCCAGCTTACCTGTGAGTTTCAATCATTTTGGGTTCAGATGTGTCAAATAAGAGGGCTTTGTAATGAAACATTGCCCAGTTCATTTATTTGCTTTTGGTTCCTGTTACTCGATTGTATAAATGTACCTAAGATGCACTGTAGCTTTGTAACATCTCCAGTCCTAATCCAGCTCCATCTCCACCACCATGCCCTTCTCCCCACATTTCCTACAGAAGAAGGAATGTTTTCTGTGTTGCTGTTTCTCCTGTCACCTCTTAACTTACAGGATGGTGGTGGTCCCCACCCACAGAAGACCCTTGGGCCTGTTCATTGCACCCTGCAGTCTGGCAGAACATTGGTGGAGCTGGGTATCATAAGAAAAGTCTCCTCACTTACTTGGAACTTTTGCTCAGAGATAAAGCCACGGTCTCGGAGGCCCATAAGGAGAGGAAATGGCTTATTTATTGCACTTGCAATCTCCACCTTATTCTCTTTGAAGAACCTAAAAATAAACTCAGCCTGCTCTTCTGGGGTTTGGTCTTCTAGGTTCTGGTTCCCTGTGGATATCCTAAGAAACAAAAGACACATTACGAATTGAGTTCCAAGAGGCCTGTGGTGAGTGGAAGATTTTAGACATGAAAGACAATCATGGGAGAGCCAATGTGTATCCAATAGTGTTCTTGTGGGAGGACCAGAATAAATGGAATTTGTTTACTGACAGAGTAATCAAGGATGCAGTAGAAGAAGACATTTCACTTAAGAAAGACTTGTATGTGGCAATGAAAGAGTTCACCCGTGATAATCAAAACTACTGAGAAAGACTTTACCTGAATCTTCTAAAGAAAACATTGAATTTAAAAATGTTAACATCTTTACGGGAATTGATATGATACTGTGATAGCGAATTTTAGGTGTCAACTTGGAGGGGGTTTGGGGAAGAGAATAACATTTAAATTGGTAGATTTCGAGTAAGCAGGCCGTCTGTAATGTGGGCCTCATCCAATCAGGCAAAGGCCCAGATAGAACCAAAAAACTGACCTTGCCATGAAGGCCCAGATAGAACAAAAAGACTGAAGAAATTCACCAACAGACCACTTTCGGACCAGAAGTACACCATCAGCTCTGATGGGACTCCAGCCTACCAGCTCCATGGCAGATTTTGGAATTGCCAGGATCCATGTTCATGTGAGCTGATTCCTTTTATTTTTTAAGATTTTATTTATTTATTTGAAAGAGAGAAAAAGAGAGTCCATAAGCAGGGAGTAGAGGGAGAAGCAGGCTCCCTGCTGAGCAGGGAGTCTGATGCAGGGCTCAATCCCAGGACCCTGGGATCATGACCAGAGCCAAAGGCAGATGCCTAACTGGCTGAGCCATCGAGGCACCCCACAAGCTAATTCTTTATAATAAATCTCTTTTACACATGTGCACATACACACACACACAAACACACACACACACATTTTGTTTTTTCTGTTTCTCTGGAGAACCCTGACTAATATACACTGTTGTTGTTGTTGTTGTTGTTTTTAAGATTTTATTTATTTATTTGACAGAGATCACAAGTAGGCAGAGAGGCAGGCAGAGAGAGAGAGAGAGAGAGAGAATGGAAGAAGCAGGCTCCCTGCCAAACAGAGAGCCCGATGCGGGGCTCAATCCCAGGACTCCAGGACCATGACCCGAGTGGAAGGCAGAGGCTTCAACCCACCGAGCCACCCAGCCATCCCATATACACTGTTTTTAAAAGAAGTTCATAGACAAAAAAAAAAAAAAAAAAAACTAAGATAATATTACAGAACATAGCATTGAACAGCAAGGTGTTTTTTCTTTAAACAAGGTATGCCTGATTTGTTTGCCTTTTTCCATGTATCATTATATTTATAATGTGTCCATATTGATATTTTTAAGTCAAATCAGTGCATTTTAATTGCTGTGTAATAATATTTTACATAAATATAGACAACATTTTCCTAATAATCCTTTACTGGTAAATGTTTAGGCCTATTCCGATTTTTTGTTCTTATGAGCAGTATTTTTGTGAACATCCCTGTTTAGATCTCCTTATGTGCACATAACAAGAATTCCTTTAGCTTATGTACCTAGAAGTTAGTTGTACAGTAATTGGGTATACCACCTTCAAACTTTTAAGTTGCTAAGTTCTTTTTCAAAGTGATTGATTAGTTTACAGTCTTGCCAGAATTTCATAAGAGTTTTTCTTTAGACCTTTGTAGACACTAAGTATTGTCATACTTCAAAACTTCAATCATGATGGCTGTAAGGCCAACTTAATTTTGTTTTCGTCTACATCAGGAAGTATTTTCTGCAGTTAAAAGAACACATGCAGGAAGTAGCAGGCTGAGACGACATCAGGTAGCAGGAGATCAGCTAGATAGCTTATCAAACCATTCTGAACACCTACAAATCCAACAGGAGATCAAAGACAAGAAGAGCAACAATTCTAGAAACAAAATAGACCACTTTCTGAAAGGTGGGACCAGCAGAGAAGTGAATCCAAAGCGATGGGAAGATAGACCACGGGGAAAGGGCCCAGCTCCCGGCAAACGGAAGAGCAACAGAGCACAAAATCAGAACTTTGAAAGTCTGCTCCACTGAGGGACATCGCTCCTGAGGCTAAACCGGGGTGAAGCCCACGCGGGGACATGTGGCCTCAGGTCCCGCGGGGTCACAGAAGGATTGGGGCTGTCTGAGTGTCGCAGAACTCACAGGTATTAGAGCAGGGAAGCCAGCCACAGAGACAGAGCCGAGGAGTGAGCTCTCAACTCAGGGTTACCTTGAACCGTAATCCATGGCACAGGCCACTGCTCTGTGAGTGGGGTCCCTACAAGATCCGGGGAAACACCCCCTGGAAGAGCTCAGGGATCTGCAGTGTTCGGAGACTCTAGGCAAAGCTGCATGCCAGAGATAGAGATGCTTGGTCACAGGCTTGGTGAGCTTGGAGCGCGGCCGGGGGCCAGGGAGACAGGAGTAATTGAGCACTTTTCTCTGAGTCTACACTGAGAAGTGGGGCCCTGAGCTCTCGGCTCCTCCGGGCTGGAGATTGGGAGGCTGCCATTTTCATTCCCGTCCTCCGGAACTCTACAGAAAGCGTTCAGGGAACAAAAGCTCCCAAAAGGGAACCTAGCGGATTACTTAACCTGGCCCCTGGTAAGGGCGGTGCAATTCCACCTCAGGCAAAGACACTTCAGAATCACTACAACAGGCCCATCCCCCAGAAGATCAATGAGAAATCCAGCCAAGACCAAGTTCACTTACCAAGGAGAAGAGCGGAATTCCAGAGAAGGAGAAAGCAAAGCATGGAATTCATGACTTTCTCCCCATGATTCTTTAGACTTGCAAAGTTAGTTAATTTTTTAAACTTTATTTTTTTTCTTCTGCTAAATTTTTTTTAACTTTTACCCTTTCCTCTTTTAACATTTTAAACTAGTTTATCTTAACAATATCTTTCATTTAAAAAATAACCTTTTTTGAACCTTCATTATTATAGTCATATTTTATCCTTCATTGTATCTAATTCTATTTTTTGTATACACATAGGGTTTTTTCTTCTAAAAAATTTGGGGTACAACTTCTTCTAATAGATCAAAATACACCCTAAATCTAACACCAGGCTTGTTCGTCTCCAGCCTGAGCAAATTCTCTCCACCTTCTTTTTCATTATTCTCCCAACCAACTTACCTTATCAATTCCTTTTTTAGAAATTAAAAAAAAATTTTTTTTTCATCTTTATAGTCATATTCCATCCCTTCATTGTGTTTACCCTTACATACGTCTTTCATTCTTTTAAAAATTTTGGGAGGTAGTTTCTTCTAAGAGACCAAAATACTCCCCAAATTAAGTGGGTGACCCTGTTCTAGTCACCAGTCTAATATATACATATTTTTTCTTTTTTATATTTTTTCTTTATTTGTTTTCTTTTTAAAATTTTTTTTTTCTGAACTTCTTTTTACCTGCTTCCCCACCCCCGCCACAATTTGGGGTCTCTTCTGATTTGGTTAAAGCACATTTTCCTGGAGTCTTTGCCACCCTTTTAGTATTTTATTTACTTCTTTATATATTCTTATCTGGACAAAATGACAAGATGGAAAAACTCACCACAAGAAAAAGAACAAGAGGTAGTACCGAAGGCTAGGGACCTAATCAATATGGACATGGGTAATATGTCAGATCTAGAGTTCAGAATGACAATTCTCAAGGTTCTAGCTGGACTCGAAAAAGGCATGGAAGATATTAGAGAAACTCCTGTCCAGAGAAATAAAAGCCCTTTCTGGAGAAATAAAAGAACTAAAATCTAACCAAGTTGAAATCAAAAAAGCTATTAATGAGGTACAATTTAAAAATGGAGGCTCTCACTGCTAGGATAAATGAGGCAGAAGAAAGAATTAGTGATATAGAAGACCAAATGACAGAGAATAAAGAAGCTGAGCAAAAGAGAGACAAACAACTACCGGACCACAGGGGAGAATTCGAGAGATAAGTGATACCATAAGACGAAACAACATTAGAATAATTGGGATTCCAGAAGAAGAAGAAAGAGAGAGGGGAGCAGAAGGTATATTGGAGAGAATTATTGTAGAGGATTTCCCTAATATGGCAAAGGGAACAAGCATCAAAATCCAGGAGGTTCAGAGAACCCCCCTCAAAATCAATAAGAATAGGTCCACACCCTGTCATCTAATAGTAAAATTTACAAGTCTTAGCGACAAAGAGAAAATCCTGAAAGCAGCCTGGGACAAGAGGTCTGTAACATACAATGGTAAAAATATTAGATTGGCAACTGACTTATCCACAGAGACCTGGTAGGCCAGAAAGAGCTGGCATGATATATTCAGAGCACTAAACGAGAAAAACATGCAGCCAAGAATACTATATCCAGCTAGGCTATCATTGAAAATAAATGGAGAGATTAAAAGCTTGCAGGAGAAACAAAAACTGAAAGAATTTGCAAACACCAAACTAGCGCTACAGGAAATATTGAAAGGGGTCCTCTAAGCAAAGAGACACCCTAAATGTAGTAGACCAGAAAAGAAGAGAGACAATATACAGTAACAGTCACCTTACAGGCAATATAATGGCACTAAATTCATACCTCTCAATAGTTACCCTGAATGTAAATGGGCTAAATGACCCAATCAAAAGACACAGGGTATCAGAATGTTTAAAAAAAAACAAAACCCATCAATATTCTGCCTACAAGAAACTCATTTTAGACGTGAAGACAACTCCAGATTTAAAGTGAGGGGGTGGAAAACAATTTACCATGCTAATGGACATCAAAAGAAAGCCAGGGTGGCAATCCTTATATCAGATCAATTAGATTTTAAGCCAAAGACTATAATAAGAGATGAGGAAGGACACTGCATTATACTCAAAGGGTCTGTCCAACAAGAAGATCTAACAATTTTAAATATCTGTGCCCCTAACATGGGAGCAGCCAACTATATAAACCAATTAAATAACAAAATCAAAGAAACACATCAACAATAATACAATAATAGTAGGGGAATTTAACACTCCCCTCACTGAAATGGACAGATCATCCAAGCAAAAGATCAACAAGGAAATAAAGGCCTTAAATGACACACTGGACCAGATGGACATCACAGTTATATTCAGAACATTCCATCCCAAAGCAACAGAATACACATTCTTCTCTAGTGCACATGGAACATTCTCCAGAATAGATCACATCCTGGGTCCTAAATCAGGCCTCAACTGGTATCAAAAGATTGGGATCATTCCCTGCATATTTTCAGACCACAATGCTCTGAAGCTAGAACTCAACCACAAGAGGAAATTTGGAAAGAACCCAAATACATGGAGAGTAAACAACATCCTCCTAAAGAATGAATGAGTCAACCAGGAAATTAAAGAAGAATTGAAAAAATTCATGGAAACAAATAATAATGAAAACACAATGGTTCAAAATCTGTGGGACACAGCAAAGGCAGTCCTGAGAGGAAAATATATATAGTGGTACAAGCCTTTCTCAAGAAACAAGAAAGTTCTCAAATACACAACCTAACCCTACACCTAAAGGAGCTGGAGAAAGAACAACAAAGAAAGCCTAAACCCAGCAGGAGAAGAGAAATCATAAAGATCAGAGCAGAAATCAATGAAATAAAAACCAAAAAAAACAATAGAACAAATCAACGAAACCAGGAGCTGGTTCTTTGAAAGAATTAATAAGATTGATAAACCCCTGGCCAGACTTATCAAAAAGAAAAGAGAAAGCACCCAAATAAATGAAATCATGAATGAAAGAGGAGAGATCACAACCAACACCAAAGAAATACAAATAATTATAAGAACATATTATGAGCAACTCTATGCCAACAAATTTGACAATCTGGAAGAGATGGATGCATTCCTAGAGACATATAAACTACCACAACTGAACCAGGAAGAAATAGAAAACCTGAACAGACCCATAACCAGTAAGGAGATTGAAACAGTCATCAAAAACCTCCAAACAAACAAAAGCCCAGGGCCAGACGGCTTCCCAGGGGAATTCTACCAAACCTTTTTTTTTTAAGATTTTATTTATTTATTTGTCAGAGAGAGAGAGCGAGAGAGAGCAAGCACAGGCAGACAGAATGGCAGGCAGAGGCAGAGGGAGAAGCAGGCTCCCTGATGAGCAAGGAGCCTGATGTGGGACTCGATCCCAGGACGCTGGGATCATGACCTGAGCCGAAGGCAGCTGCTTAACCAACTGAGCCACCCAGGCGTCCCTCTACCAAACATTTAAAGAAGCACTAATTCCTATTCTTCTGAATACTGTTCCAAAAAATAGAAATAGAAGGAAAACTTCCAAACTCATTTTATGAGGCCAGCATCACCTTGATCCCAAAACCAAACAAGGATCCCATCAAAAAAAGAGAATTACAGACCAATATCCTTAATGAACACAGATACAAAAATTCTCACCAAAATACTAGCCAATAGAATTCAACAGTACTTAAAAGGATTATTCACCATGACCAAGTGGGATTTATTCCAGGGCTGCCAAGTTTGGTTCAACATCTGCAAATCAAACAATGTGATACAACACATTAATAAAAGAAAGAACAAGAACCATATGATACTCTCAATAGATGCTGAAAAAGCATTTGACAAAGTACAGCATCCCTTCCTGATCAGAACTCTTCAAAGTGTAGGGATAGAGGGCACATACCTCAATATTATCAAAGCCATCTATGACAAACCCACCGCAAATATCATTCTCAATGGAGAAAAACTGAAAGCTTTTCCGCTAAGGTCAGGAACACGGCAGGGATGTCCATTATCACCACTGCTATTCAACATAGTACTAGAAGTCCTAGCCTCAGCAATCAGACAACAAAAATAAATTAAAGGCATCCAAATTGGCAAAGAAGTCAAATTATCACTCTTTGCAGATGATATGATACGATATGTGGAAAACCCAAAAGACTCCACTCCAAAACTGCTAGAACTTGTACAGGAATTTAGTAAAGTGTCAGGATATAAAATCAATGCACAGAAATCAGTTGCATTTCTCTACACCAACAACAAGACAGAAGAAAGAGAAATTAAGGAGTCAATCCAATGTACAATTGCACCCAAAACAATAAGATACCTAGGAATAAACCTAACCAAAGAGGCTAAGAAACTATACTCAGAAAACTATAAAGTATTCATGAAAGAAATTGAGGAAGACACAAAGAAATGGAAAAATGTTCCATGCTCCTGGATTGGAAGAACAAATATTGTGAAAATGTCTATGCTACCTAAAGCAATCCCTATCAAATTTAATACAATCCCTATCAAAATCCCACCCATTTTTTTCAAAGAAATGGAACAAATAATCCTAAAATTTATATGGAACCAGAAAACACCCCAAATAGCCAAAGGAATATTGAAAAAGAAAGCCAAAGTTGGTGGCATCACAATTCCGGACTTCAAGCTCTATTACAAAGCTGTCATCATCAAGAAAGCATGGTACTGGCACAAAAACAGACACATAGATCAATGGAACAGAATAGAGAGCCCAGAAATAGATCCTCAACTCTATGGTCAACTCTTCTTTGACAAAGCAGGAAAGAATATCCAATGGAAAAAAGACAGCCTCTTCAATAAATTGTGTTGGGAAAATTGGATGGCCACATGCATAAAAATGAAATTGGACCATTTCCTTACACCACACACGAAAATAGACTCAAAATGGATGAAGGACCTCAATGTGAGAAAGGAATCCATCAAAGTCCTTGAGGAGAACACAGGCAGCAACCTCTTCAACCTCAGCCGCAGCAACGTTTTCCTAGGAACATCGCCAAAGGCAAGGGAAGCAAGGGCAAAATGAACTATTGGGATTTCATCAAGATCAAAAGCTTTTGCACAGCAAAGGAAACAGTTAAAAAACCAAAAGACAACTGACAGAATGGAGAAGATATTTGCAAACGACATATCAGCTAAAGGGCTAGTGTCCAAAATCTATAAAGAACTTAGCAAACTCAACACCCAAAGAACAAATAATCCAATCAAGAAATGGGCAGAAGACATGAACAGACATTTCTGCAAAGAAGACATCCAGATGGTGAACAGGCACATGAAAAAGTGCTTCACATCACTCGGCCTCAGGGAAATACAAATCAAAAGCACAATGAGATACCTCCTCGCACCAGTCAGAATGGCTAAAATTAACAAGTCAGGAAATGACAGATAGATGCTGGCGAGGATGCAGAGAAAGGGGAACCCTCCTACACTGTTGGTGGGAATGCAAGCTGGTGCAACCATTCTGGAAAACAGCATGGAGGTTCCTCAAAAAGTTGAAAATAGAGCTACCTTACAACCCAGCAATTGCACTACTGGGTATTTACCCTAAAGATACAAACATAGTGATCTGAAGGGGCACGTGCGCCGGAATGTTTATAGCAGCAATGTCCACAATAGCCAAACTATGGAAAGAACCTAGACATCCATCAACAGATGAATGGATAAAGAAAATGTGGTATATATACACAATGGAATACTATGCAGCCATCAGAAGAAATGAAATCTTGCCACTTGCGATGATGTGGATGGAATCAGAGGGTATTATGCTTAGCGAAATAAGTCAATAGAAGAAAGACAGCTATCATATGATCTCCCTGATATGAGGAACTGGAGATGCAACATGGGAGGTTTGGGGGTAGGAAAAGAATAAATGAAACAAGATGGGGTCAGGAGGGAGACAAACCATAAGAGACTCTTAATGTCACAAAACAAACTGAGGGTGGCGGGGAAGGAGCGGGGTAGGGAGAGGGTGTTGGGGTTATGGACATTGGGGAGGGTATGTGCTATGGTGAGTGCTGTGAAGTGTGTAAACCTGGTGATTCACAGACCTGTACCCCTGGGGTTAATAATACATTATATGTTTATTTAAAAATTAAAAAAAAAAAAGAACACATGTAGCGCACATGATCTGCCATCAAGGCATCTCAAACTGTGCCCCAGCATGCTTTCCCTTAATCCTGTTCTGTCTGGTATGTTTCTTGAGATTCCATTTTATAATATAATTAAAATCACTGACAGTTCGGGCACCTGGGTGGCTCAATAGGTTAAGCGGCCAACTCTTGATTTCAGTTCAGGTCATGATCTTCGGGTGGTGAGGTTGAGCCCCACGTCAAGCTCCAGGCTTAGTGTGGAGTCAACTTGTCCCTCTCCTTCTGCTCCTCCCTCCACTCATATTCTCTCTCTCTCTCAAAATCACAGACTTAGGGGCGCCTGGGTGGCTGAGTCGTTAAGCGTCTGCCTTCAGCTCAGGTCATGATCCCAGGGTCCTGGGATCGAGCCCCACATCAGGCTCCCTGCTCAGCAGGAAGCCTGCTTCTCCGTCTCCCACTCCCCCTGCTTGTGTTCCCTCTCTCACTGTGTATCCCTCTGCCAAATAAATAAATAAAATCTTTTTTAAAAAATCACAGACTTAAATGAAACCATGCAATGAATGTTATTCTGCTACACAGTATTCTGTAAGCAGAATACTAAACTGAATATTCTCTGCCTAGAAAAATCCTACTCTTTTTCAAGAACACCTTGGTTATCACCTATAAGAACTTTTCCTCACATTCTCCTATCTAACATGTTCCTTAATCTGTTTGCCTCTATTAGACAGAGCGAGAGCATTCTTGGTTATTCGATTGTTCTTTGACCCCACTGTGGTATTATAAACAAGGATGGTAAAATGGAGTTTTTCAAAAGCCTGTTCAATTTGCCCATTCCACAATGAGACTGCACAAAGACAAGTACAGACTCTGGATGCAGATCTCTTGAGGACAAATCCTAGCTGTGCTTCCTACTTGCTCTAACCTTGGCCAGCTTTCTGAGATTCAGTTGCCTGATGTGACACAGAAGTAGTGATAATATCCATTTACAGGATTTGAGGAAACTTGAGTAAGACATGTGTTGAGTATTTAGAACAATTGTACAGCAAATCTTCTTAGTGAAAAACAAATGGAAGAAATCTCAAGGAAAATGTACAAGAGGTAGATCTCTCACACCCATCTGCACCTGCAGGGGTAAGAATGGCATTCTACATCATAAAATTAGGTTAGAGATGCCCCTCCCATAAGATTTCAAGTAACAGTCACAATAATATATGTTTTTCTCTGGTCTAATATAGAGACGTGTCTATATTAAAAAGTATGACTCGTTGTTGTGTATCTAAACCTGTCCATGTAAGTGTTCTCTATACGTGGAGACCTGAAAGACCCCTGGATTCCAAACATTATGGTCAAGCCTGAGAAAAATAATTTCTAAACCGAAAAAGCTTTGTAATTCTGGTTCTTAATCAATAGGTGGTTCCCCTGGCTGATAGTGTCTTAATAAACCTCTCTGTAATTCTAAAAGGTGTAAACACTTGTAAGATTTTTCTATCCCACATTAAGAGGGTCATTGGGACTTCCCGTTATAAATATGCATTAGAACAGAATGAAACCCATTCCTTCCCTGAATTCCTTTAAAAAAGAAAATGACTTCTGGTTAAAGCTAGTTGACCCGAGACAAGTGCTTTGCCCTCAGACTAGAGAGTTCCCTAAAATGGGAGTAAAGGAATTAAAGGCACAATAACTAAGGGAAGGGAGTTAGGTGAGAAATTGAAACCAAAGTCTGAAAGAGCAAAAGTGGTCTGGGTGCTAACTGCTGTAGCTGGTGGCCAAAGACCCCAGAGGCAAGGAAGGAGTCCATCCAGTATATCCTGCAGCCCTGAGAGGCAGTGGGGCCTGGGAGGGAGACTCAAGCATTAACCAGCAGGATTGCTTGAAAGGCAAAATACTGAACGCCCCCATGCGCACCCATGCAGGAGACTCGAGGCTGCTTAAGAAAAATAAAGATGACTCAGGGGGAAAAAGCCTTCATCCTCAGGCATTTGGGATTCACAAAGCCAAAACCATAGATTTTCAAGCCCATCTCATTAAATGGAGTTCCACACTAGCACCTCAGTCTCTTGCCCTTAAGTAGGAACAAACAACAGGCCACAAGCGTTTGCACAAACCTACCGCAAGAAGGAGTAGAACCAAGATGAGCAAAGAATAAAAATGACCCCAGCATACACAGAAATAGTGCTGGGGACAGAAGAGAGTTTCCAAAAAAACAAGTATTGTCGTACAGATAGGAGCATATATTGTTTCCAGGATGACATGAAGAAAAGATCAGAAAATAAGAACCCAGTGGGCCTGGAAATTCGAAATGGTTGTTAAGATTAAAAAAGAGATGACAAAAAGGTTAGTGAAAGTGGTTATAAAATAAGAAAATTTTCCCAGAACACAGTGGGGGAAAAAAGGGGGACCCAACCAACTAAACTTGAAACCCTCAATGTCTAAAACAGTTATTCAAATCTACAGATTCAGAGGTAAAAGGAAGTGACTCAAAAATATATACTCTGTTCAGTTATTCATGTGTGAAGGCAAGATATTTGTGCAAGATACACTGTGCTGAGCAGAGCATAACCTACACCTGAAACTAATGTAACATCGTGTGTCAACCAAACTTCAATTAAAACAAATCGTTGTGCAAAGGCTCAAAAAATATTTCTCTCCTGCACCATCTATGCTGGTCACACAATTTTCTTTAAGATTTTATTTATTTATTGGAGTGAGAGAACAAGGGAAGGGAAGGGGCAGGGCGAGAGGGAGAAGCAGACTCTCCTCTGAACAGGGAGCCCAACACCGGGCTCGATCCCATGACCCTGAGATCATGATCTGGGCCAAAGGCAGACACTTAACTGACGGAGCCACCTAGATGTCCCAGTCACACAATTTTTAATGCCATTTCTTTACTTCTGGGCAAAGGTAAGCTGCATCTTCCTGTCTCCTTGGACTAATAGGTATCACTTTGGCAGAATTCCCAGCTAACACCTGATAAGCCATGCTCACTTCTCCTCTGTTACAGTGGCTGTCATTTCATATGGCTGCTACTCATCAGCCAGAGACAGAGTCAAAGGTGAGGGTTCCCTGAAGCAGAGGTCACTGACCCACTGAAATTGACCCACATTGACCCACACTGACCCACTGAAATTTTAGAATTGTTGTTGCAATAGAATAATCTACCCCATTCTTACTGACACATTCTCTAGAAAAATTATTTGATGATATACTACAAAAAGAGAAATTAAGAAATCAATACCAGCAAAGTTTTGTTACAAAGGAAGTAGAAGGCATCACCCAAACCAGTTAAAATAGTGATGTCTAAAACCTATAAATTTTATTTGAAAACAAAAGCACATCTCAAAGGTTATTTTTTTTTAATTTTTAAAAGATTTTATTTATTTATTTATTTATTTTAGAGAGAGAAAGAGAGATCACAGAGGAAGAGGGAGAAACAGACTCACCACTGAGCAGGGAGCCCAATGTGGCGTTCCATCCCAGGACCCTGAGATCAGCTCAACTGACTGAGCCATCCTGGCGCCCCTCAAAAATTACTTTAAAATAGTGAAAAAATAAAATTAGATTAAAAAATGAAAAAAAAAATATTTGGTATAATTCTTCAGGGAATAAATAAATAAATAAAAACAAAAAATAAAATAGTGATTCTCAAAGTATGGTCTGGAGACCCCTGGGATTATATAAGACCCTTTTAGGTATGACCAGGGTCAAAACTGTTTTCATAATAGTACTAAGACATTATTAACCCTTTTCCTCTCTTGTCATGTCACATATGTATAGTGGAATTTCCCAGGGAATACATGTTCTGTGGCATCGCAAAAGATTGAATGCAGAGCTGATAGGAGAATCTAGCTATCTTCTACTGAGGCAACTATTAAAGAGATCTGTGAAAATATAAAGCATTGCTAATCTTCTTATTAATTTACTTTCTTTTAGAAAACACAGTTATTTTTCATAAAATATGTCATTTATATTAGCAGGTAATGAGTACATTATTTTTTTAATGAACAAATAAATATTTAAGTGCTCAGTTTTAATTCCTAATATGGCAAATATCATATAGATGTAATCATATAGATGGGATTCTCACTGATTTCCTATTCTCAAATCATCTAAGAGATACTGTTTGTTCAAAGTAATAATAGCAACTATGTGTTTAGAACATTTGGATAAGCAAAATGACAACAGCAATGTTGATAAGGACAGGAAGGAGAAGTTGGTGACATTCTAAGATTCCTGCATCTCCCGTGAAGCAGGACAATGTAATTTGAAAACATGGATATGAAGAAAATAAATGATATTAAGCAAAGTAAAAATAAATAAGTAAATAAATAACTAACAGATATGACTAGTTGTAAATATATATTGCAACCTCTAGGGAAAGCACTAAAAATGTTTTAAAAGAAACATAATTCATATACCAGGAGAGAAGAGAAAATGGGGTCATAAAATGTTCAAATAAAACCATAAAAGGCAGAAAAAGATAAGAAGAAAAAGTAGAAACAAAGACAAAAATAATGAGTAAAGAATAGTTGCAAACATGTAGCTATTAATCCAAGTACACAAATACTCTATATGTGCATGATCTCAATGTAACAATTAAAAGACAAAGATCAATAGAGTGGTAAAAATAAAACAAAAAAACACCCAACTATATGCTGTCCATAAGAAAGCCACTATAAACATAAAAACATAGATAAGGTGAGAGGGAAGGGATGGAGAAAGATATATCATGCCAGCGTTAATCAAAGGAAAGCCATAGTAGCTATATTAATTTCAGACAAAGAAGGCTTCAGAACAAGGGAAATTGTCAGAGCTAAAAATGAGCATTATATAGTGATAGAGGGGTCAGTTTCTCCAGGAAGACACAGGAATCCTTCATATGCATGCAACTAACAAAGTAGCATCAAAGTACATGATCCAAAAATTGATAGAACTACAAAGAGAAATAGACGAGTCCTCTACAACTGTTGGAGACTTCAATGCCCCTATTTTAGTAATTAAAAGATCAAGCAAGCAGAAAATCAGTAGGAATATAGTTGACCTGAAAAGCACCATCAATCAACCTGATCTAATTGCCATTTATAGAAAATTCCACTCAACAACAACAAAATACACATACCCCTCAAGCTCACATATGCCATAAAATATGCCATATTCTGAGCTATAAAACATACCCTAAAAATTTTTAAGGATAGAAGTCATTTAAAAATATGTTCTTGGAGCATAATGAAATAGAAGTAGAAGTAACAGATAGCTGGAAAATTCCCGCAAATACTTGGAATTAAAGAACACACTTCTAGGTTAAAGAGGAAATATCAAGAGAAATTATAAAATATTTTGAGCTAAATGAAAATAAAAACACAGCTTATTAAAATTTAAGGGATGTAGCAAAAGCAGTGCTTAGGAAAATATACAGCACTGAAGGCACATATTAGACAAGAAGAAAGATCTAAATGAGTAATCTAAACTTCCACCTGTAGAAAACAAAGAAAAAAGAGAAACTGACACCTAATGCAAGCAGAAAAAAATAAATCATAAAAATTAGAGTAGAAATCAATGAAACTGAAAACAGGAAAACATGGAGAATATCAATGAAGTCAAAGCTGATTTTGGGGGGAAAATCAATAAAATTGATAGACCTCTAGAAAAGCTAACAAAGAGAGAAGATAGACATTACTAATATCAGAAATGAAAGAGGGATCATCACTATTAATCCCATGGATGTTAAAAAGATAGCAGAGAAATAATACCATGGAAAACTCTACGATGAAGAATTTGGTAGAAGATGAAACAGACAAATTCCTTAACATACACAAACTAACAAAGTTCACACAAGCAGAAACAATCACCTGAATAACCTATATCTACTAAAAGAATTGGATCGATGATTAACAGACCTCCAAAAGGGGTGTCTGGGTGGCTTAGTTGGATGAGCACTTGACTCTTGAGTTAGGCTAAAATCATGATCTCAGTATGTGGGATCAAGGCAGCATCAGACTCCTTGTTCAGCCTGAAGTCTGCTTGTGATTCTCTCTCTCCCTCTCCCTGTGCCCTCCTCCCCAACCCCACCCCACTCATGGTTGTGTGTGCACACACGCATGGGCTCTCTCTCTCTCTCTCAAACAAACAAATAAATAAATAAAATCTTAAAAAAAAAAAGATCTCCAAAAAAGAAAAGCACCAGACCCAGGTGGTATCAAGAGCGAATTCTATGGAACATTTAAAGAATAAAATAATACCAGTTCCCTCCAATCTCTGCCAGAAAATAGAAGAAGAGGCATCACACCCCAACTCATTTTATGAGGTCAGCGTTACCCCACCCTCACTTCTCAGTGCCTTCTTTTCCCTGCCTGGAGGCCAAGGACTGGCTGGACTCAAGCATGCTCATCTCCCATCTCTCCAGACCAGGTGAAGGAGCAGCTGTGGGCTGCATCCTTGGCTTCCAGGAGGGAGGGTGCTGGGTGCTGAGGACTTACCTGGCTTTTCTGCAACGGTGGGTGACTTTCTGGGGTATGGCCAGCACTGGAGTTGGGTTAGAGGGGTTTCCATACCCTTCTACATTACTTTAATTTCTAACAAGAATGTGTTGATGTCTTTATCTTGTATTTTTAGAAGACAAATTCCCTCCTTCCCTAGTCAAATGTGTAACACCCCGGAACAGATAAAGCAATGTCTCCCTCCCTACCTGGTTGCCTTTGTCAATATCGGATCTGCTTTCACTTCCCCTAACTAGTTGGTGTTTAGGGGCCCTGCTTAGATGATCTCTGAGCAGAACTATCTCCCGGCTACCCAGAAACCAGAAGTTTCATAACAGGCATCCAATTTCAATGTTACTTTTTCTAAAAGAAACTTTTCTGGGCAGAGTTGTCTTTGGGGGATTGGGATAGGGAGAAAGGAGATGTGGGAGCAATGAGAAGATTTGTAGGGCATGGGAGTCATGGAACCCCGCAGTGAGGCCTCAGGAGGATCAGTTCCACCCATGTCAGTCCAGCTGCATGACTTTTGCAAAAAAATAAAAGGGTGACATGAGTCAAGGTGGCCCCAAGTTTCCCCAGCAGCTAATCTGCTGTGATTTAAGAAATCTGATCTGCCCATTATTGATTTAAGTGGAATCTTTTTCTGTCATATACCTGTGGAATGAGTCTGGGAAGACAGAAATAACCAATGTAGACGCCAACCTTACGGGAGATAGGAATCAAGGACAGGAGGTGAGGACTGACCTGCGGCTGAGCTGGCTGCCTCCACTCGCCATCTTCCACTGCCAGCCCCACTGGGTCATGGAGCTAGCGCAGGATCAGCCTTAAGCAGACGTTTACTCCCTTTGTGCCTCCGTGGAGCTCTGAGGAGAATGTCTACCAATTGATTGATCTCTCAAGTGTGGCACCTAAAGGGTAAAAGTGAAATCGCTGAACAGCGTGATGTGACTGCACCGACACGACATCCCCCTCCGTGCCCAATTTCTAAGGCAGTTCTCAGCCCTGGGGACGAGGGGCAAGGCCAGCTAGGTTTCCACGGCAGACAGGTCACTGTTTGTGCAAAGGAAGGAGAACAGGTTGATTTCACGCAAATAGATCCAGGTTGTTCGTGGTGAGGGGGCATAGTATATGGGGGCAGGAAATGAACCCCATGTTTGCCCCAGCCTCTCTCTGTTCAGGTGGTCGTGAGAAAAAAGAAGGAAAGCCAGACATTTCAGATCTTCTCTGAAATGGTGGACTGGCCTGGCATGGTACTCAGCCTGAACCAGAACAGCATTATAAGATGGGAAAGATGTTCCTCAAATTGCCGGAAAGCAGCCAGAGGCCAGAGAAAACTCCCGACTCCTGCAACCAGAGGGAAGTTCCAAGTTTGAGCAGAGAGGCCTGGTGTGCCATTCTAAGTTTTCTTAAATACACAGGCACTTTACAGATGCATCCAGGGTGATGAGAAAAACTGAGCTTCAACTCATCACTGAAGTCGGGGTGACAGGCTTCCCAAGGGATGGGGAAAGGGTTTGGTACTGACATTACCTAGACCTTAAAGGACGACGTGATGCTAGCTACCAAGGGCATCACATCCATGTTTGTATGTAATTTTTTCACACGTAGCCAGCCTTTCATTCTGTAAAGGATTTGAAGCCACTTACAAAACCACACTGTATCAGCATAAAGTTGGAAGATAAAGAAACAGGAGCAAAGCACAAATAAAATAAACAAAACTGGAGGACTAGAAATCCTGGTAGGACAATGGATCCAAGACAGGCAAATGGGAGCCAAGGCATCTGTAGAGTCCAGGGCCTCTATCAGCACAGTGGGCCAAAGCAGGTGAGGCCTGGGGGACCAGAAGCAAAGCAGGATGTTTCTAAAGTATGTTCCACTGAATTCTGCTTCTTCTGGCTCATTATAACTGTGCTAGAAATTTGCACAGATCTGTTTGCAAAGTGTAGAGGGCCAGAGACTTCTACCCTTCTGCACACTTCAGCTCTTTCTTTCCTCCAAAGAAGTGAACATCCATCCGGGTGGGACAGATTCCATATTCTGGAATATTGATGAGGACATCCTTACCCGTGGGTGGGGCCTACAAGCTTAGCAGGTGCTGCACACACATGGGACCGCCTGCAGCCACCTGCTGCCCGTCCCTTCTCTCTCTCTCTCTCTCACTTTGTGGGTCAAAGGAGCTGTGAAGCTGAGCTGAGTGGCCCAGGCAAGGCCTGGCACAGACTATGAGAACCCACTGCAGTGTCTCCTTTCTCTCCTCTTCTTGCCCTTAAGCAACAGGCAGACCCAGGCCACCGCTCAACTGGACAATGACATAAATGTACCAGCTTCTTTTGCTTAGAAACACAAGGTCTTTGGCATTCCTCGGGGTACTCCCATTGAGTTTACAAGAAAGCCCTAGTTTGCGGTATCCTGCATTAGCCCAGATAACAACAGACAGGAATTTTAGCTTGTATCTCCCTCTATCTTGTTTTTCTCTATGTTCACTAGAGAACCAATCTCCCTGAGATAACAGATCCTGGACCAAAACCATCTATGTCCATCAGATAGTCCCTGGTTCCTAACACAGGGTAGAGTTGTTTTCTTTTTTCTTCCCTATGACCCGTGAGATAAGAAGATTCTGGCCTCTGTCCTGTCTCCAGATTTAGGCCAAATAGGTGGGAACCTCTGAAGGCCAGTCAATGCTTTCTTTATAACTGAAAAATTCCTCTCCATCTTGTTAAGTGTGCTAAGATCTGGCACTTAGAATTGTGTAGTCCTAATCACAATCCAGTGCTAGAAGTTAATATGCTACCTTGCTCCTTGCCAAAATCTACCAGACTCCATCTTTGAACACTAATGGGATGTTCACTCCATTTGTGTCTAGACAGGTAAGATAACCAGGCTCAGACTAAGCATACTTCTGTGAAGACTCGTTGCCCACAATTCATTCTGATACCAACTTTTAGTCAGTTGGAGTTTTGGGGTATGAGTAATCAAAACTGACACTGGCTAACTCAGGCAGAAAATCAACTTCTTAGATGTATGTTGGGTAACTCCCAGAATTTACAGGATGACCAAGGACTGAGATAAGAAAATAAGCAGTCTGGGCAGTAAGATCCTAAGCCCAGGTCATTCCACGGACCTCAGATCCATGGTATGTGGCCACCGATTTGGCAATATGTTCTTTCCATTCTGGTTAGAAAGGAGGGTCGGAAAGAGTTTTAGTTCCTGCATGACACATAAGCACACTCATTTACAGTTTTGTCTCAGGGTTATATTAACTCACCTGTCCTTTGTCATAAAATAGAAGAGATCTGGATCACCTGGACATCCCACAGAACATCACACCAATCAGTTACATTGGTGACATCGTGGTGATCAGACAGGATGAAAGAGAGCTGGCCAGCACACCTGCTGAAGAGGAATAATATTGACCCTCAATCTCAAGAGCATCATGACGACCCCAAGAAGCCATATATCAAAATGTACATACTGTATTTTTTCATTTCTGCAAAACTTTGATACCTGCAAAAAGAATCTGCAATAACAGGAAGCACATCAGTGACTGACTGATGCGGTTTTTGGGGAGGAGGTTATTTGCAAAGGGTATGAGGAAACTTCCTGGAGTGAAGGAAATGATTTATATTTTAATTGTAATTATGATTACATTGTTAAAACTCATCGAGCTAAACAGACACTTAAGATGAATGCATTTTTATGCCTCAGTAAAATTGAGCTAAAAAGGAATTATGCATAATTTTAGTAAATTCTCAGAACATTTATCACTGAAATAAATAGCTCAACTTTTCTCATTAGTACTGTATTCTCAAGCATGCATGGCTTAGATAAAAACATCTTTCATCTTTATTCACATCTTTTTCTAGTTTAATCATTTCCGTCTGATCTGGCGTTGTTTCCTCATCTGCTTCCCCCCCCCCCTTTGCCTTATCTATCTCTGGGGGGGTCTAAAGGATGGGATTCTTGGTTCCAGGCTGGGATGTCCAATGTCCATGAGGGGATTTTCTAGGGTAAGTGGAGGGCTTCAGGTAAATGAAGTGTGACAATTGTACAAAATGGTCTGATTCCCTCTCGCTGCCCACACCCCTGCACCACCCAGTGCTGTATGCTACCGAGCACCGCAGGACCCTCTCAGCCGTGAGCACCACATTGTGTCCTGGGGCTCCCTCTATTACCACGGGCTTCCTGAGTCTCCTATGCTTCTGTCATCCTTACAGTGCTGACCTGCCAGCCCCAGGGCTGGGCCTGTTGCTCTAGAATATGCCTGGGTTGCTGGTGCCTCCATAACAAGCACGGAAGGGCTCTCACTTGAGCCTGTGAGCCCTGGTTTCAAGATTTCTTAGACCCCAGAACCGTTTCTCCCTTTTTTTCCCCCCATGAGGAGTATGGGTGTCCTGGTAAGGGGAGCTCATGGGTAGAGAACATTTGAGAATTATTGATTTAAATAAAGTTAAACAGATTTCTGTGTTCTCACAGACCTTGCATGCCAATGTACATAAGGAATCTTTAAAGGGTGTTTGGAGGGGGTATTCTGCCTTCCCTGAAGCGGCTGTCTGGAGTCTTCTCCTGGTCCCAGCTCTTAGACCTGGCTTCCTCACATCCCCTGCTCCCAAATGTCTGCCTGGCCCCTGGTCACTTTCCTGCCCAGAAGTCTCCCTACCTTTACATGATTTCAGATTATTTTTTTTTATTTTAAAGATTTTTATTTATTTATTTGACAGACAGGGATCACAAGTAGGCAGAGAGGCAGGCAGAGAGAGAGATGGGGAAGCAGGCTCCCTGGCAAGCAGAAAGCCCAATGCGGGGCTCGATCCCAGGACCCTGAGATCATGACCCGAGCCGAAGGCAGAGGCTTTAACCCACTGAGCCACCCAGGCGTCCCATGATTTCAGATTATATTCAGGTTCCCTTTTATCTCAACTTTCTCAGACAATAATTTTATCCTGACAAATTATGGGCATTTCTGAATTACCTCCCCTCCCCTTTGGTTTCCATTTGTTTTTTGAACTTTGATGGTTTCTAGTAAATTTATTCAGTTGTATAACCATCACCATACTTCAGTTTGGAAACATTTTCATACCCCCAAAATTACAGAAGGAGAACAAGTCCTGGGGAAATAGAAGTGGGTAGGGAAGCATACAGATTGTAGATTCCCAGCTCCCTCCCATGGCCCCTGGGGCTGGACCCTAATGCCTCCTCCCTCCTGCCCAGCCCTCCCCAGGCTGATCCAGATGGCAGCACTCCCCACCTCCCCCAAATGCCCCCGAGAACCTCACAAGTGTCTGGACGGTGATGGAGGAAGGCAGCAAGCACTGTCTTCAGCTTCCTGCACGATCTGCTCCAAATACTTTCACTTTTCTTTTCTCCGGAAGCCTGGCCCTCACTGCATGTGGCCAAGTACAGACTTCCTGTTTCACCCCTGGCATCCCCCTGCTGTTCTCTCTTTCTCCCTCACTCTTCCAGGAGTGATTCCTCGCCCAGACCCTGGACCGGGAAAGGAGCAGAGCAGGTTGGCAG
Organism: Enhydra lutris kenyoni; assembly: GCF_002288905.1. Lineage (NCBI taxonomy): Eukaryota > Metazoa > Chordata > Mammalia > Carnivora > Mustelidae > Enhydra > Enhydra lutris. The sequence goes on along the minus strand of NW_019154085.1, from coordinate 38,758,101 downwards.
ACCCAGCATCCGGGTGGGTTTTTGTCTTGGCTGCTTTATTCTTCATGTTTGGTGATTGGGTTCGGAGAGCTGATTTCCAGCAGCAGCTACAGGATAGAACCAACGACTCAAACTGTGAGCCTCTCTCTTTGTAAAATATTGTCTTCCAAACATAGAGAGCAAAGTGGGATTTAACCAGAGACTCTGAAAAAGGGGGACAGACGTGGGAGTAGTGGGGGAGCAGAGACACAGCTCAACACTTTTTTTCCTAAATTCTAGCCTGTTGTTGTGGATGGAACCAAGATTTGCTCTCTACTCTCCTCTTCGTGTTCTGTGATTTGCACTCTGCCCCAAATGGGCAACTTATTTATTATTCATCGTGCAAGTGACTAGAGGTAGTTGGTGGGAAAGAGATAATAAAGAGAAAACATTTAATTTCCTCTCTAGTGTTTCATGAACTTTTTATATATTTTTCTTAAGTACATTTATGATTGGTTCCTTGAAATAAATTCCTGGAAATGGAATTTGGAACTCAATGAATACATGCTTTAGAGCATCTGACCCTGATGGCTAAATTAGCCTCCCGAACATTTGGACCTGTTTACATTTTCACCAGGAGCATTTGTGATTATTGCTTTTATTCTTTATATGGAAAAATTTAATAGGCAAACATTATTTAGTTTTCAGGATGCCTGGGTGTTTCAGTGATTAAGCATCTGCTTTCTGCTCAGGTCATGATCCCGGGGTCCTGGGATCAAATCTGGCATTGGGATCCTTGCTCAGCAGGGAGCCTGCTTCTCCCTCTGCCTGCTTTGCCTGCTGCTCCCCCTGCTTGTGCGCACGCTCTCTCTCTCGCTCTCTCTCTCTCTCTGACAAATAAATAAAATCTTTATAAAAAAATTATTACATTGTCTTCTTTTGTACTGTCCCAACTACTAGTGAATTGCCATGTTTTTATATATTTATTGCACACTTGACTTACTTGCCTGTTTATGCCTTTTGCTTTTTTTCTATGTGGATGTTTATCTATTGCTTATTCGTTTTTAAGACTGCTTTACATGATAAAAATCTGAACACTTGCATACAAGACCCAGTATCATGCACTAGTAAAAAATGGGGCTTAGGGTCGCCTGGATGGCTCAGTAGGTTAAGCCTCTGCCTTCGGCTCAGGTCGTGATCTCAGAGTCCTGGGATTGAGCCCCCCCCCATTGGGCTCTCTGCTCAGCGGGAAGCCTGCTTCCCCCTCTCTCTCTGCCTATCTCTCTACCTACTTGTGATCTCTGTGTCAAATAAATACAATCTTTAAAAATATATACATATGTTTAAAAAAAATGGGGCTTTAGTCAGACAAGCTCTGTTTTACCAACCTTAGGCTAGTTACTTAACCTCTCTGTGCCTTGCTTCCATTCTTGAGAATCATAAGAGACGAAGAAAAAGGAACCTAGTGGATATTATGTTCTGAATGCTGTAGTATAATTAATCATCCTAAATGTAACCCCAGGGCCACTTCCTCTTCTTACCACCTGTTCATTCTGGCTTTCTCTTACTCTGTGTTGATCTTTGAAGTATCCTTCCCCATTGGATGGATTCTGTCTGTATCAGGGATTCTAGATCTCCCTTCCACCTGTTCTCAGTCTTCCAGGATTTCTTCACAATTATAGATCTCCCATGGTGTCTTTTCTTTCTCAGGACTGTTATGGATTATCCTATTTTTACGATATGTTTCTTTTTTCCTGTCAAACTTACAGGATGTGGGAATGAGTAGAGAGAGCAGGGATGCTCTGTCTACCACTGGTATTAACCCTGGAACAGTCATTACTTACAGTTTAACTTTCAATCATACACAAAATGAAGTTGGAAAGTTGGAATCTCTGTTTTGTTTTAAAAAAAAAAATCTCTGGGTGGTTGAGTTTTTTTGTTAGTACTCTTCTTGACAATTTGTCAGGAATGTCATCTGTAAGTTTGCTACCTATTATAACATGAATATTTTCTCCTGGCCTATCATAGCTAATTTTTATAAATGTCGCATGAGCATGGGAAAAGCCCATGTCTGTTCTGAGATATGAAATTGATACATATAATAAATCAGTTACATTGCCTTTACTAATCATGTCTTTCACGTCTTTCACATCTGTTTATGTTTGTCTTGCTTTTGTGTCAAAGATTATAGGTGGGTTACTAAAGTTTCTACATATTATCAGGTTTTCGTCTTTCTACTCATTACCGGGTGGTCCCTCTTTACGAGCTTTGTTAGTGTTTGCCTTAAGTGACTGCTCAGGCAATCTTAACTCCTTTCAATGTAGCCATGGACGATAGAACTTATGACCATAAACCTAGAAGCAAAAAGTTGGAATTTGTTTACTTTCTACCACTTCCAAGTCATATGATTTAGGGCAAGATAGTAAACACCTCTATGTCTCAGTGTCCTTCACAATATAATGGGTACAATCACAGTAACCATCTTGCAAGTGTTTTGTGAAGCTCAAATAAGCTAGTGCACGCGAAACCCTTAGAACAAAGTTTGGCACATAGAAAGTACTCAATAGATATTGGCTATTTGAAATCTGTTTTATGTTTACCAGCAGCCCCTTTGGGATTTCGCCATCATATTCTTGGTTGCTTTCCATCTCCACGGTCGCTGGATGTTGTTATTGCCTCCTATGCCCATGAGCCTTTGAGGCAGGCATTTTGCTTTGCAGACTGCTCAGGGCTGCCTTTGGGACCAGGATGCTCGTCTGAAGATGGCTACTGAGTGCAGAGAGCAGCTCCCCGAATTCCCAGAGTCTTTCTTCTCTTCTCATGCCTCTTTCATAGGATGCTCACCATGACCAGGGCCTTGGAAGAGGCTCTTCTCCAGCACTTCATATACCAGAAGCTGGAAACTGCCTATGCCATATACAAGCCATTTCCCTTCCTTGAAGGCTTCCGAGACAACTCCTTCATCACAGAGACAATGTACAGGGTGAGTCATGCTGCCTGCTTTCCCATGTCAGCCCAGCCTCACCAAGGAGCCCCCATCACTGAAGTTACAAGCCCCAAACTCCTAGGGCTTCTGGAGCTCAAAAGACCTATTCCCAAAGGCTCATTGTCAGGGAAAGATGGGGTCACAGGGCCTGCCATACAAATGACCTCGACCAAGGTTATTCGAAACAAGAGAAATGTATTATCTCACAGTTTTGGAAACCAGAAGTACAAAATCAAGGTGTTGGCAGAGTTGGTTCCTTCTGGAGGTTCTGAGGGAGCACCCGTTCCCTAACTCTCCTGCCTTCTAGTGGTACCAGCAACCTTTGTGTTCCTGGGCCTATAGAAAAATCACCTATAATCGTGGTTTCAATCTCCACATCAGGCTCTACATGACCTTTTCCTATCCTTGTCTTTTCTCCTTCTCTCCTTTTACAAGGACATTGGTCATTGTGATTTAGAGCCCACTCTAGTCCAGGGTAATCTCATCTCAAGATCCTAATTTAATTACATCTGCAAAGACCCTTTTTGCAAATAAGGTCACATTTATAGGGTTCAGATGGACGTGTCTTTTTGGAGGAGTGACACCATTCAACCCACAAAGGGCACCCTCCCAGTTCCTAAGAGCTTGTTGAGCACAATCCATTCAGATGTGAAGCAAGGCAGGCATTGGAAGATATGACTATGCAGACCAAAAGGGCATTCTTTTATAATTTGGGGGTTTTCTTAATGCATTTCCTGAGCACCAGGCCCAGGGAAGTGCATCAGTGGTTGAACGATCTTCTCCCAGTCTCGGCCTGGTTGGTTCCAACCCCTCTTCACATCACAGCCCAGATGTCACTACTCAGAGAGGCTTCCTCAACCCACTCATCCAATTGATTTCTCCAAGAAATCTATGCTTTCTTTTCATAACAATTTTCTCAATAGCAACTGGGCATTTCTTTAATTTGTTTATTATTTAATACCTATCTTCTCCACCTGACAGTGTCCCTCGCTCAGCATGGGTAGCACCATGTTTATCTTATCCATTGCTTTCTACCCAAGGACTAGTCTAGTAGGTGCTCAGTGTTATGTTGTTAATTTTCCTGCCATGTTTCTCCTTTTGGCCAGCTTCTCCTGAAGAGGAGTTCTCTGGATGAACCCATTCAGGCTATCCCAAGTCCAAGAGATAGAACAGAGGCTAACAAGCAATTGCAGAATTGCCCCCTTGTGACCAACATCTTGATCCATTGCTACAGAGTTCTGCTCAGAGCCTTGGAGAATTAATGATGCAGTAGCAGCCTCGACTCCCCTTTTCCTTCCCTAAAATTTCTCTCTTCCCTCAAATGTACCTAAAATAAGGTTCACAAAGCAAACTTATTTTAAAACTTATTTATTCCTATGACTAACAATCCAAATGTATGTGAAGTTCTAAAAGTAAACATGTGGAACTGTAACTTTTCTATCTTAGAGTTTAACCATGCATTTGTGCTAAATTCCTTCTTAACAGAACAGAATACCATTCCTACAACTCAGAAAACCATAAATGTGTAATAAACTTCCATTCTGTTTTATAATCATTTATAATAATCCTCAACTCCATTTTTTAAGGAATCCTTGGAAGCCTGTAGAAATCAGGTCCCCGTACCCAGAGTAGTGTACAACATCCTCACCCACCTGGAAAAGACCTTCAGTCTGTCGATTCTGAAGACGTTGTTCAGCCGAATTAACCTGCATGAATATCCCAGTCTGACAACTATTCTCAAGGGCTTCAGAAGAGGTACGAGGCTTCTTGAATATCTTTTGGGCTATAAAAGCATGCCAGAAGCTGCTATGGTCAAAGTTTGGGTTGGCTTTCAGCCCCCTGGAATTATACACTTATAGTGCCGGGTTCTTTGGAGAGATAGGGAGCGTACTCTGTCACGGGTGCACCAGGAAGAGCAGCCTCTGGCCCCAGCTCTCTAAGATGAATTTCTAGAAGACACATTTCTGTCTTATCTGTTCTATAATGTGGGGGAAAGTTGTCCAGTTTACCCCACTGGGGAGTCTCTAGGGAAATGCAGTTCCAGAGACTTAGTCTGGCAGAAGGATGAGGAGAGCCAGAGGGGAAGAGAAATGAATAGGGATGGACAGTAATTATCTTTTTTTTTTCAGTACTTACTATGTACCAGGCATTGTCCCAAGCCCTCTATATGATTACCTCATATCATCTTTATTATTATCCCATTATTATCCCCATCTGACATATGAAGAAGCCGTTATTATCCCCATCTGACATATGAAGAAATTAAAGCTCAGAATAAGTTTCCCAAAGTTACTTGTCTGCTAAGAGCAGAGCCAGCTGTCCCACTTGGGGTTCCTGGCACCAGGGCCTGAGATTTCAATCCCCTTTTAAATAAGGACAGGTGGAAGGCAGAGTGTAAACCTGGAGGAGAGGAGAGGGAGCTGAAGTCAGAGAGAGGGTAGAAGAAGGAAGCAGAACGTGATGCACACTGGGAACAAGAACAAGCTGTATAGATAAAGAGCAGGAGAAAGAGCAAGGACAGGGATGGGAAGGAGGAGGCCAGGGCAAGAGGAAGAGGTGACATGATCACTTTAGGCTTAAGGCCTAAAGCGCATGGTTCACTTAGCTGAGAACAACAGGAAGAGGACCAACAGGCCACCCTGGATTGTAACATTTTATTAGTGGGATCACCACTGTTAACAGCAAGAGGTTCCTCCCCCAAAGAAGAAATGACTCCTTGAGCTAAAGGGGCAGCAAAAAAGAAAAGTGCCCTTCCCTGTCAACCCAGGTGCACTTGAGTCCATGCTCTTGGCATCATCGGGATGGCATGAGGAGGACTGAGTTCTCAGAAACCATGCTAAGTCAGTCTGAAAGCCAGAGGCACCACACCCTGCAGTGCTCCCCTCAACCTAGCCAAGCTCACGCATCTTTCTGGATCTGCAACTCTAAGCTTTTGTTCTAGGCCCCTCTCCAAAATCCCACCTTAATTCTTTTTTCTGTTCACTGGTTGAGACAACTTAACTCCTGAAATAAATGATGGAGAAGAATCATAAGAGAAACCTGGCAATTGAAGGAATCACATACAGAAAGCCAAGGGCCTAGAGTATTGAGGATGGGGTGGAAAGTTGGTGTGGCCCACCATAGGGTGTGAGGCAGGGATCACGAGGCTTGTTCTGCAGAAATGAGCATAAACCAGAGTAGAAAGGATGCACCATGTGAAGGAATTTACATTTTATCTTATTTGCTACAGGGAGGTGTGATGTGTTTATTTATTAAAACAGGGACATGTATTAAAATTATAACAGTATACAAAATTGTCTAAATTCTGAAACCAAAATTAAAGAAAAACTGAAGAAAATTAAATCTTTGAGTTCAAAGTGAAACTCAGCTTTATGTGGGAAATGACTTCGGTATTAGACCAGAGGCCTAATGCCCAAATCAAACACATAAATAGAAAGGGGCCACAAACAGAAGATGCTGGTCATGAATGGGTTCTACACACCTGAGGGAGGATGAATCACCCCATGCCCCCAACTCTTTGGAAGTCCTGTACAAAGAAATTCCCTAATAATTCTGAGTAGCCAGGGCGTTGATGTGTGTTCCTTCACCGATCCCAGTTGTCATTGCCTACGGAGGATGCAACAGAGCTGTGCTGACCCTCCTCGAAGCTCCAGCCAACCCAGCAGAAGGATGCTCCCTCCAGACGCTGCTGCCACTGCCCCCGCTCCAGAGCCACCAGCCCCCTTCACCCAGTGTCACTGAACCCAGTTCATCAGCACAGCATAGAGCTGAGATCGTGGGTGAACCATCCAGCCCTTCTGACCCTGCTGTGGCTCTCCCCAGAGCTACCCAGGAAGGAAGGATCCTTCCAGGTGAGGGAAAGACTTTGTCTGACACCTGTGCCTCCCTGGCCTAGTGTACCTGTGGTCGTGTCTAGAAGCCCAGGGTCCCACCTTTTGGTAATCTTGTCCATCCCGTGTGCCCACCTACCACACACAGCCTTCTCCAAGAAGGACTATGGGCCCTGTCAGGGACTTGGGGAAAGCCTAGAGCCCAAACACCTGCTTCCCACCCCTGGAATAACCCAACTCTCTGCCCTGGGGCATTGATGCTTCTGTCCTGGCTGTTTTTACCATTTGCTTTCCTCCCTGATATGCTGTCCCTATACCCTGTAATGATTTTTCTTCCTCTCTTCAATGCCCGACGACAACTTAACATCCAAAATAAATGATGAAGAAGACCCACAGGAGACGTTTGGCTCTCCCCCCAACACTGTTCAAGGTAATATTGCTTGGGGCTGACTTGGTTTAGCTCAGAGTGGATATGAGGGGCAAACATGCACCTGCCAACCCAGAGGCATGTAGCAGAAGCCCAGAGAAAAAGAACTGGGTGAGATAAAGAAAAAGAAACAGGAGGACCGATGCCCCAGCTCAGCACAGGACTACTTGTCAGGGATACCTCCACAACCAGTTTGATGCCATGATGTCCACCAATAACAGTGGTCTGAACTGACACGAAACTTGTACAATACCCCTCTCTGTGACCCTCACTAAGTTTCTCACTTTCTGGTTACATGGGCCTTCCAGTCATATTCATTTTTATGTGGTTTCGACTCTAAGAGTAATGTTAGTGAAATTATTAGAAAAGATGATAGGGGCACCTGGGTGGGTCAGTGGGTGGAAGCTTCTGTCTTCATGATCCTAGGACCTGGGATCGAGCCGCATCGGGCTCTCTGCTCAGCAGGGAAACTGCTTCCCTTCCTCTCTCTCTGCCTGTCTCTCTGCCTACTTGCGGTCTTTGTCTGTCAAATATATAAATAAAATCCTTTAAAAAAAGAAAGAAAAGATGATAAAACGTTGAAGGATCTGCTGATTGAAAAATCTGCTAAAACATTGAAAGATTTAGTTTCCAAAATTGTGTTTCGTATCTCTCCCAACCATCATTATTAAGGACATTGATTCATTAAATGTAACCATGGAGTATTACCTGGCACTGTCGAAAATGGTATCATGGATTCTCTAACACTGAGCATTAGGGCCCCATTTGGTCCAAATGTTTCCTTCATTCCTCTAATACCCACCATCCATATAAGATTAACATAATCATGAAGCCAATGACAACAGAAGATTCTATCTTCTAGACTACCCAAAGAAAGAAATCAATTATTAAATTAGGTAGTAATGAATCACTGTATCCTATACCTGGAACTAATATAACACTGTATGTTAACTACATTAGAATTAAAATTTAAAAATAATAATAAAGTTGAAAAAAATTGTAAGCAGCTAGTTGAAAGGAAATGATTATTGACTCTCCCGCTCTATCCCACCTTGCGGGCCTTGGTGTTGAGTTGGCCCCATCGTTTTTACTGGCGGGAGTAGATTGGTGTTGTTTCTCTCCCTCTGATCCTTGTTTGCTGGTCCTAGGACATGAAATTCCTCTTCTTCCTTGGTTCAGTGTCCGGTAACACTCTGAGCCCCCAGATAAAAGATAACAAAATGCTCAAAAGATGCCCCACCAGGCTACGTGCCAGGTAATTTTGATGTGGACAACTTTAGCTTGCCTTAGTTTCTGTGTCTACCGAGAGACGAGGTCATTCAGGTCTTCTTGAGACAGGGCTCTCCTTGCCACTCTAGACCACCATCTTTGGGCTGTGCTCCCAGCCTTCGGGAGCTCCTACATGCAGGAGACCCTGGGGTGGACAAGGGAGACAAGTCTGGGAAAGGAAAACCTAGAGTGGGGTCACTGAAGATGAGAGGCAGGAGCCCAGTTGGTACCCACTGGGCCTGGGCTACAAGCATCACTAGGAGGTCTGCTAAGCACAAGCATTCATTGCCATGAGTGCTGGTGGTAGGAACCCTGGGGAAAGAACAGGAACTGCGTCAGAGCAGAACTGTGTAAGTCACCCACACTCTGAGGTCTTTGCAATAAGGTAAATTTCAAAACTGCTCCATCCAAATGTGAAGGAAACAAAATCGCTGTGTGGCCCGGGTGTGGATGGTTATTTTTCCCAGTCCCCACTCCGACTGTGGAGAAGTTTCAACTTTAAAACCAGTCATTTCTATAGCATTTCGATTTTTAAGAATTGATAAGATTAAAATAATTTTAAATGGAACAAATTATTTAAAATGTCTCATGACTGCTTGCCAAAATCTGAGATTGTTCTCATAGCACTGTGCAAACGAGAAGGTGACAGTCTTACTTGAGATTTATAATGGCTTCCAGCCCTTCCGTCTTCTCAGTGTGGCAAAAAAGTAGAACTTTGTATTTATTTGCTGTTAACACGTGCTTACAAGTAGAAGTTAGCTCCTGCTTTCTTGGTCCTTGTACACAGAACTATCAAGACTCTTAGCTTCCTTCACTATTTTTCAAGGTAAAATCATGACAAAGAGAAGGTCCAAAAATATCCATTCACAGACCTCTAAGCAATAACATGTATTTTTCCTATGGCGAAGACATTCCCCTTCATTGAAGCCACCAGAACTCAAGGTCAGCCCTCACCCAGCTCGAAGCTTCACTCCGTGCATGAGGGCGGCTGAGAACCCTTCTTCCTCTCTTCCACTGAATAAGGGGAGCCTCTCGAAACAGGTCAAACTGAGTCTTCTTCTGTGTGACAATTGTTCCCTGCTTCACGGGGATAGCCGCCTAGGCAACTCTAACCACAAATTGATCACATCAAGGCAGAGCCAGGGGGCCCCATGGGCTGGCAGAACCCCAGCCCATGGTGACGTGTTCTGCACCCTCCTGCTCTGCCCTCAGCTCCCTCAGGACTTTTCCTTCAGCCTGTTCCAAGCTCTGAACTGAATTCTCTTTCCTTTGTTAGTGATAACAGATGACTCTAATGAACCAAACGACCCCGGAGAGCTCCAGGAGGCATCCAGCATACCTCCCAACAAGAAAGGTAAGGAAGGATTGCCTTTCTCCTGTAGACATCAGGAGCGTGAATTTGGAGATACTTTCTGCTTTTCTGCTATTTTGTCAGAAGCTCCCACCATATGGTTGTAGTCATGATGTACACATGTTTCTGCATTCACTGTGTCTTCCTTGAAGGCTTTCGTGAAGACTGTAGGGAAGCCAGGAGGCACTGAGGGCCTTTGAAATATGTATCCATTGCAATCACTTTCTCTGAAATCATCAAGGTCTTCTTTGCCCACAACTTCTTGAAGAGTTAGTCACACCTCCCTCTAACTGAAAGTGGGTTCCCCTGAGAGGACACTGCTTTCTCTCAAGATAAGGCTGCCTACTGTCTGCTCTCACTCTTGGCGGAAGGCAGGGAGGATGTCCACTGCTTGCTACCCACCAGCCCCAGCCAGCCCCTTCCTCCTCCATCCTCTACTTTGAGGCTTAACCATTCAAATGAAATACTCCTTCCCTCGTCATCACTACCATCCTTGACTTGCCCCCAATTCCTCAGCACACCCCAAAGGCTGACTTAGAATTTTTCTATCAGTTCAAGTCCTGCCACCATCCTGGACACCTTCAAGGTACACAGGGATAAGAGTACCCTCAGATCCTTCTTCAGCTCTTTTCCAGTGACTTCTTCCTGCACCAATTCTTGGCTCCTGCACCCAAAGACAACCCATCAGCCTTCTCATCATTGAAGCCGGGCTTGACCTCCCAATAATGAATTTCAGAATTCTCTTTTTTGACCTCTAATCCTTAAAGTCTGCTGCTTCTACAGCCATTGTTCCATCTCTGAGCTCTCCTCCTCTGACCAATCTTTAAAAATTAATTCGAGAGGCACTTGGGTGGCTTAGTCAGTTAAGCCTCCAACTCTTGATTTTGGCTCAGGTCATGATCTCAGGGTTGTGGGATCAAGGCCCGTGTTGGGTTCTACACTCAGCACAGAGTCTGCTTGTCCCTCTCTCTCTGGTCCTCCCCCAGCTCACATATGCATGCTTTCTCTCTCAAATAAATAAATAAAATCTTTTCCAGAAATTAATATGAAGGTATCCCTGCCTGGTTTCTTCCTTACAATTTGTTCCCTCTGGAGCTGTCCTTCAACTTCATTTGGATGACCAGTGCACTGGCCTTTCTCTTTTCTGGTTCATTATATGCCCTCTTCATGCCGCTTTATACAAGGTTAAAGCCCACAAACCATCACTTCAGTAACGTCTTGCTGATATCTTAATCTGCCTTGACTCTCACTGTCTTTTCCTAGTATTCTCTGGCAGGTCTTGGAGGGACCCCATTATCGGCTTTCTGCATACTGTGTCTGAAGGCAGGTACTGCTGGGGAGAGCCACACAGCAGGACAGAGCACATGGGCTGTGTCTTCATGACTCCAGCATAAATGACCCTCCCATGCTGCCTGACAATTACACTTCTTGCAATGATCCTTTCCAACCCTGAGCTTTTTCTTTGAACTGCCGACCCTCTCACAACCTCTTTTTTCTTAACAGATTACTTTTCCTCCTACTTCATAGAAAGGCTCAGATAGGAATCCCCTCAGTTCCTGCTACCAACCAGCAAACTCTAACTGCATCTGTCCCCTCCTCTCTGGTTCCCTCTTTCCCTCTATAGCAATCCTTCCACCTCCCCTGATGAAATCCATGACCCTTTCTCTTTCCTGAGAATTCAGCAACTCCCTGTCACAGGATCTGCATTCAACCACTTGCCAAGCTTATCATAGCTCATGAAAAGAGCTTCCTCTTGATTCTCAGCTCACCTCACCTGCTTCCATAGTTCTCTCCTCCATCTCACAACCAAACTGCTAGAAATGAGTTAGCTAAACTCATTGTCTACATCTCTTCATGTCGCTCTCTCCTCTGCCATGTTGGAATTTCTTCTCCCTCATTACTCCATGAAGCAGCAACAAGTAAGGTCACCAGTACCTCCTCACCACTATGGTGTGAAGACTGAAAGGGAAAGCTGAAAATTATCAACAGGTAAAGTTGGCAGGTCTATGTTTGTAGCCATGAAAAGATGATCTGTACCCTTTCTGTTTAGGAAAGAAAAGAAAAAGATGTATCTGGTCAACTCCAAAAAAGAGACGCCAGAAAAAAAGCCTCCCAAAAGGTAAGATGAGAGAACAAGAGGAGGTCAGAGGCCACAGACACCTCATGTTTGCAGGTCAAGGTGTGGGAAGTTGAATTTTATTCTAATAAATGAGGAGACATTGAAGAGATTTCATCAATAAAGTGACATGATCCCATTTTATGTTTGACAAGAACGGTTCTGGGGCTGTGTAAAGAATGAACTGGAAATGGAAAAGAATGGAAGCAGGGCAATCCATTTGGGGGGCAGATGTCACACAAGTGGATAGAACTCTGGATTCAGATCTGGCAGTGGAGATGGGGACGACGGCCAATTCCAGACCAACTTGGAGGTAGAGTTGAAAGGCCTTGATAAACTGGAAGCTGGGGAGCAGAAAGAAACGAGGCCTGCTCTTCAGTATCTGGCTTGAATGGCCGGGTGGAGGGTGGCATGCATTGCTTAGAGAAGATGCAAATAATTGGAGGAGAAATTTTAGAATTTTCCATTTTTTTCAAGATTGGTGTTAGCGGTCTATGACCTTGTGCCAAGACAGTAAGTTTTTTGTCAAAAACTGTGAAGGGTCTGGGATGGTACCCCACTTACACTGGCACATTCTTTAGGTATATGACCACTGCAGGAACCCAGGCACCTGAATCCAAGGGGAGAGAATTCCTTATTAATATTCACAACCAGCTCAACATCCAGAGTAACTTTGCAGCACCTAACCCCCCCCCCACATGCAGACCCATAAGCAATGAGAAGAGAGCTGATGGAATCTTTCTGAGGGCAGATGATATCCCACAGACAAGAGACAGAGAATGAGAATGGTGGATTTTCTGTTTATGGACAAGGACAACCATCCTCTTGCCCTCCTGAAAGGAAAAGAAAAAAACAAACAAACAAAACAAAACAAACAAACAAAAACACCCCTTTTGCTGCTTTGAGATTAAGATTGAAACAAGCCTAGGTTCTCACCCTTAACTTTTGGAGTTTAAATGCCTCTTTCTTTTTTTTTTTTTCTTTTTTTTGTAAATATGTGTTTATAAGGATTGCTGTGTGAAACATGAATATGTGTACACGTACATGTGTACATAAGCATACAAATGTTTATATTCACAAAGTTTTCTTTAGTCATTTAACAAATACTTCTTTTTTTTTTTTTATTTATTTTCAACATAACAGTATTCATTGTTTTTGTACCACACCCAGTGCTCCATGCAGTCCGTGCCCTCTCTAATACCCACCACCTGGTTCAACCAACCTCCCACCCCCCCATCTCTTCAAACCCTTCAGATTGTTTTTCAGAGTCCATAGTCTCTCATTGTTCACCTCCCCTTCCAATTTCCCCCAAATGCCTTCTCCTAACTCCCCATGTCCTCCATGCTATTTGTTATGCTCCACATCTTGTTATGCTCCACTTACCATAAGTGAAACCATATGATAATTGACTCTCTCTGCTTGACTTATTTCACTCAGCATAATCTCTTCCAGTCCCGTCCATGTTGCTACAAAAGTTGGGTATTCATCCTTTCTGATGGAGGCATAATACTCCATAGTGTATATGGACCACATCTTCCTTATCCATTCGTCCGTTGAAGGGCATCTTGGTTCTTTCCACAGTTTGGCAACCGTGGCCATTGCTGCTATAAACATTGGGGTACAGATGGCCCTTCTTTTCACTACATCTGTATCCTTGGGGTAAATACCCAGTAGTGCAATTGCAGGGTCATATGGAAGTTCTATTTTTAATTTCTTGAGGAATCTGCACACTGTTCTCCAAAGAGGCTGCACCAACTTGCATTCCCACCAACAGTGTAAGAGGGTTCCCCTTTCTCCACATCCCCTCCAACACATGTTGTTTCCTGTCTTGCTAATTTTGGCCATTCTAACTGGTGTAAGGTGATATCTCAATGTGGTTTTAATTTGAATCTCCCTGATAGCTAGTGGTGCTGGGAAAACTGGGCAGCTATATGTAGAAGAATGAAACTTGACCATTCTCTTACACCGTACACAAAGATAAACTCAAAATGGATAAAAGACCTCAACGTGAGACAGGAATCGATCAGAATCCTAGAGGAGAACATAGGCAGTAATCTCTTCGATATCAGCCACAGCAACTTCTTTCAAGTTATGTCTCCAAAGGCAAAGGAAACAAAAGCCAAAATAAACTTTTGGGACTTCATCAAAATCAAAAGCTTCTGCACAGCAAAGGAAACAGTCAAGAAAACAAAGAGGCAACCCACAGAATGGGAGAAGATATTTGCAAATGACAGTACCGACAAAAGATTGATATCCAGGATCTATAAAGAACTCCTCAAACTCAACACACACAAAACAGATAATCATATCAAAAAAGGGCAGAAGATATGAACAGACACTTCTCGAATGAAGACATACAAATGGCTATCAGACACATGAAAAAATGTTCATCATCACTAAATGCCTCTTTCTAAGAGGCAGAGAAAGCCCAGGTGTCTCCAGGTTTTACTAAAGTTGTCTTCAAGTTCTGGGCTTCACCCCTTTTGATGTGTAAATACCTATGGAGGGAGGACTCCCCCACCCCTGCCCCCACTTTGGATTTAACTTTGGGAAGTTAACTTTGGGACTTAACCTAGGAAGTTAGCCCTGCTCTAGGCATTGGGCAATCTCAGGAGATGAGAAGTTTTATTATCCTTTTAGATCAGACAGCAATTGACTAGCTATAGCTCTCTTTCCCATGATATGTGAAGAGCAAATGTGTCTAGGTAAGTGAAAGCAAGCGTTCCCTACCTTTATTCTGTATGTATTTCATGTCTCTGGGGTTGAGGGCTTCTTACAGAAGCACTGAGAAATCAAGGGAGTTTAATTTCCCCACATTATGTCACTTTGGCACTTGATAAAAAATCAGATTCAAAGATATAAATATAAGCCCTTGGCAAAATGAAGGCATCCAGGACCATGGGAAAGAGAACCCTAAACTTGACAAGCCCCACCTCAGGCATTGCAAATCCTCTGTGTTCCAGACTCTCACACCGTCACAGGGCCCCTCAATTCTTTAATACTTTGCACTCTCCCTACCAGAGGCACCTAAGGACCCTTGGATTTCTCCTGATCCATACCTAGGCCCTCAGGAACCTGGAGAGGTACTTTTTAACACTCCCCCTGCGCCAAAACAGACCACTTGGCCATTTTTACTCGGATACAGCCACTGCATGTGGTGTCATACAACAGAGCCCAGGAAAGAAATTCTACTGCTCTGGGATTCTGGTTAATTTCAACAGGTTATACAGGGGTGAGAGCAGATGGTAAGTCTAAGGGAGAAAGAAAGGTGCACACAAGAAAAATATGTAATTACAGAGAAATAGCAGGAGAAAAACAAGACACAGGAGTTCAGAGATCTCAAAATCTGTGGGAGCGGGGGGCATGCAGTGGGGAGGTGCTTTCCTGGGCACCCCAGTGAAAATTATTCACAAATCACTATTTGGCCCAGGGAAAGCCTCGCCTCGGCATAGAAGCCAAGAGAAGCTCCAAGTGGTGGAACAGGCAACTCAAAGGAAGGACGATTCACCCAGGAAGTCAAATGTCATGCCAAGGGCCCAAAAGGCAAGCGCTGAATGTGCCCAAAGCTCTGGACCAGAGGGTAAGGCCAGTGCCAGAATCTGCCATTTGAATGGTCGGTGTGGGAGGGTCTTTCACAGAACAGGCAGTGTTAGGCGGGTGTGTAAAGGTAACAGCAGAGGGAAGGAGAAGTGCGGAGACAGGTGTGTGTGACAAGAGGGACACAGATCTGTTGCACCTGAGGACATTTTGTGCAGAAACAACTCTGTCCACACAGTACCACTGACCTCAGCTGTGACCTAAGGCAGCAGCTCTCAACCTTTTTGGTTCCAAGACTTCTTTACACTCTTCAAAATTACGGAGTACCCTAAAGACCTTCTGTTTCTGTTGTTTATATTTATCTGTATGTACTTCATTAGGCATTAAAACCGATCATTTAAAAATATTTATGTGTTAGTTCATTTAAACGTAACAGTAATATACCAACTACCTATTAACATAAATGATATATTTTCATGAAAAACAAGTATATTTTCCAAATGCAAAAACCGGTGAGAAGACTGGCACCATTTTACATTTTTACAAACCTCTTCGTGTCTAGCTGAATCCAAGACAGCTGGACATGTATAGTTGCTTCTGTGTTCGATCGGTTGGGAAACATTGCTTTGGTGGGAGGACAGGAAGATAATCCAGCTTCATGAGGATCTGTAGTTTCAAAGGGTGGAGTATTTCAACAGTTTCTTGAGATAATTCTGTATGTTCACCTTTGATATTGCACCCAAAGTCAAGAAGGGATGGTTTCTTAAAGGTTAGTTATGAATTAGCATCTGAAACCACAGCAATTAACTTCTTACACCCTTCTGAAACTAATAATACACTATATGTTAATTAACTGAATTTAAATAAAATAAAATTTTTTAATTTTTTAAAATTAACTTTTTATACTCTGTTGCAATACAATGCATTGTGCTGTCTTGCATTTTAAATGGCATATCTGCTTACACAGGATTTTATAATATCTCAAACATTTGGACTGAATTCGACACTAAGCTTGCAGCTCAATCACACGATTATTTTTCTCGAGACATTCATGCTTCAAGATGTAGCGAACTGCTTTAGATGAACTCCCCAGTTTTCCACATAGACTATTAAAAAGATGTCTACTCAGGGGCGCCTGGAGGGCTCAGTCAGCTAAGCATCTGACTCTCGACTCTTGGTTGCAGCTCAGGTTGTGATCTTACGGTCATGGGATCCAGCCCCGCATCAGACTCTGTGCTCAGCGAGGAGTCTGATTCTCTTTCCCTCTCCCTCCCGCTCACTGTCTCTCTCAAATAAACAAATAAAATCCTTAAAAAAAAAAAAAAAAGATGTATACTCAAAGGTAGAAATTTAATAAAGTTAATAATTTTCATTGTTTCATCAGGAACATTCTTAAATGAAACTGGCTTCTTTTTTTTTTTTTTCTTTTTTTTAATGGTCTGTGGCAGAGAAAACTGTATGCGGTTTAGGGACACTGCTTTGATTTGTCCTAGGGTACCAGCAGCTTTCCCTGCCATGACTGCTGCTCCACGTGAGAACTTGTCAACATAGCGAAAAGGCAAAGATCATCTTAGTATGGGACCAGTTTTGACCTCAAAGATCTCCTGAAAGGGTTTCTGGGACATCCCAGGAATTCACAACTTCACTTTGAGCTTCTGGTCCAGGGGCTCAAATGACTGCCCATCACTGGACATCTCCCTTGGTAGAAGACAAGCTATTGCCCAGCCTTGCTCTGCTCCTCCCCAGAGGCAGACAGACCCAGTGGTAGAATCATTCTCAGAAAGGGTTATGGAGGGGCACCTGGGTGGCTCAGTGGGTTAAGCCTCTGTCTTCAACTCAGGTCATGATCTCAGGGTCCTGGGATCGAGCCCCGCATCAGGCTCTCTGCTCGACGGGGAGCCTGCTTCCCTCTCTCTCTGCCTGCTCTCTGCCTACTTGTAATCTCTGTCTGTCAAATAAATAAATAAAATCTTTTTATAAAAAGGAAAGAAGGAAAGAAAGAAAGGAAGAAAGAAAGGAAGGATGGGTGGGTTATGGAGGTGCAAGTAAGACCTGGAAACTCCGGCCTTCACCGCAAAAGGTCTTTCCTGGGACCTCTGGAAACTCCTATGGGACTTTCCAGAGGATTTTCTGAGATCTGAAAGAAATGTCTTTTATTTTTTTCAGAAACCAGTGATGACTCACCAGAAATGAATGAAGAAAAGAGCCTCCAGGAGGAGCCGCCCAGCACAGCACCAAGCACCCCACATGGTAAACAGGAGGGATTGCACATCTCTGCGTGCAGTCCCCAGGAGGCCAAATCCGAACTGTTAGACTCTAAATCAGTGTTTCTCAACCTTTTCCCATTATCACTGCCCTAAGGAGCCCTCTTAGATACTTTTTCCTAATTATGAACACAACCTATGATATTTTAATATCACAAATATATTATATATCCGTTTATGTTTAGATAGCTAGGTAGATAATTATTTTGAGGAGGAATAAATATGTATGTCTCTCCATATACTTTATACATAAAAAGAATGATTTCCCACCCCAATCCCCAAACCAATTTTTTTCTACCTAGGAGCAGTACCACTACTGCTGAATGTGTTCTAAATACATTCATGGTACTCTATTGGAAGTTCCCAAATCATGGAACAAAATTTTTCCCAAGACCCAGATTTCCATGTTGCCCACTTGACCTTTCTGGGAGAGTTGAGAAGAGACCAGCTCATCATAAACACAAATGCAGTCCTATAAGCAACTGAGTGGTTACAGCTGACATGGCTGTGGGCATGCACTGACAAACGGTGAGGGGAGTGTGCCCTCACCACCGCTACCATTGGCCATTTGCTACCACTATCCTTAGAGGGGAAAAGAATATGAACATTTTTTCTGTGCATTGGCAATGTGGTCGTTGTGTCACAAAATCACAGAACGCAACTCTCAAATGACCAGTATTTATTATCAGAGAGAATGGGTAAAATTTGCCCCCCTTGAAATACAAATGATCATTTTAACAGTTTCTCCCACATTACACTAACTTATATAGAAATACTGCAAATTTTCTCATGGATAATTTCATTTTATTTGTACAACAATCCTTGAAAAAGGTTGAACAATGATTTCAAATTTTACAGATGAGACTGAGACATGTCAAGGAAGAGTGGGTTTTTCTAAGATCCCATGGATAAAAGATGGTGGCATAAGACACCTAATGGGATGGTGGCATAAGACCAAGACACCTTGGTCCCCTAGAACTTTCTTCAGATTCCATTATAATGGAAGAGACCTAAATAATGTTGCCAACTCAGTATTGTCTGAAATGAGGTGGTCATAAGTTTAAAGCCTCTTTAAAATGACTTTATCTTATTACTTTCTAGATCCAAAAAATAATGGAAATAAACCATCTTTGGAAAGATCTCCTGGGGAAAAGCCTAAGTGTAAAGAACCTATTCAGTCTCTGTTAGGGTGGATCTAATGTTACTTTTTTGGGTTGTTAACACTCTTCCAGGCTACGAAAGACATGCTAGACCATAAAAAGATTTGAGATTTTTAAAGTAGTGATTTATTTATTTTTTTTTCAACATAGAAAAATTCCCACACTACAAAAGCAATATGCAGCCGCCATTGGGATTAGCTTGCTGTGTGGGACAAGAACCACCCTTCTCCTCAAAAACCAGTGGCTGAAATAAGACAGCTTACTTTTTTCTCACTCCCATGTGGAGGTAGGCTAGAATCTCAAACTCCTTAGTTATTGTACCACCATTCCCAGAGGGTGGCATCCCCTCACTGGGCCCAGCTAGCAGGTCTACATTCCCACCAAAGGAAAGAGGCAAGGTCTAGGAAGGTGCGTCCCCTCCATTGAGGACACTATCTGTAGGTTGCATTTAGACATTCTGTTACCATTTCTTTACTATGAGTGACCTGACTACACCTGACTGCAAAGGAGGCTGGGAAATGTCATTTTTATTCTTGAAGGACAGGTATCCAGCTCAAAATCCAACCACTTGATGAGCAAAAAAAAGGGACACCAGAGAAAGCTGAATAATCAGCAGTCCCTGCCCCATGTGCCGTGGTGGTGAGCAATGCTAAGTGCTCACCATTATTTCCAGTTCTCTTCCCAGCCCTGGATGCTGCATTTCCCAGCTCTTTGCAGGAGACAGGGTGGTGATCACAGGTCTGGCCAATAAGCTGGTGCGAGGGTCACTTCTGAGTCAAAACACAGAAGAGCACTGCGCCACTCTGCACCTCCTCCCCCTGATTGCAGAAGTGTGTGGAAGAGGGAGGTGCCAGAAGCATGGGTCTCAGCCCCACCGCAAAGGCTGCCAGGAGACTCCAAGTCCCGCAGGGGACTCTGTGTGACTGAGACATAACACCGTGAACGTGAAGCCACCAAACTGTGGTTTTGTTTGTACTGCAGCATAAGACTATCCTGGTCTGTGTGATACAGTGTTCTCAATAAAATCCACAGAGTCCGTACGGGAAGTTACTAATCACGAAGTGAAACTCCTATTTCATATCTGCTTCCCCTAGTTTATTTCTGTACCTTAGACATCTGCATACATTATCTCACTCTATATACATAGAAGCTCACACTATAGGGTCTATAAACAGTTTTTTCATTGTATATTTAATACACATATCTGCATATCATATCAATGTTATCTATTTTTTTCTTTTAGTTATACAGCACGTTATTGTATAATTAGCAATTTAATTTAAATAATCGCCCATATGACGGACAGTTAGGCTATCTCTAATTTTATATGAAAATAGAAATCATGTTTGTATGTGTTTGTATCTTTACACACATGTCCAATTGATTTCCTCAGAATTAATTTCTAAGTGCAATTACTTGGTTAGAGCCTGCACGTCTTTGATTTTATCTATGTAGGCAAATTTTATATATACTGCAATTTTCTTCATTTTTTTGGTCTTAATATTATAAGGATGTTTTTTAAAGTGTGGGGATTTTTTTATTTTTTAAACAGTCAAATCTATTCATCTTTCACCTTTATGATTTTTAGCCTTGAGTTTTAACTAAGTAAATCTCTTATATGTGGCTTATAACAATCTCTCTATTTTCTTCTACTCTTGAAAAACTGGTTATTAACTTGAAAAAAATTATATATTTTGTTTTATTTATTTTTTAAATGGCGTATTTTAAATGTTGATAATTTGGTATATCTATTACTTCTTTGTTCAATTCTTTTTTCATTTCCAAATAAAATGGAGTATTTTTACATAAATTTATTTATGAAGTATTGATATTTTAAGCTTGAAGATCAATATTTATAGCCATAAGTGATTTTTTTTCCTGTTTTAGGAAAGAGGACAGAAAAATATAATCTTCCATCTTCAAAAAGAAGACAGGAAAGAAAGCTCCCAAGAAGTAAGCAAGAAGAATGAAGCTACTATTCCCTTGTTCAGGGGCTTTCCTGGATGACCAGCATGACCTCCTCCAGCCACATGGCCATCTGGGTATCCCTGGAGCACAGACAGTCCCATCCTTGCCTCCCAGACCACCCTATTAAAGGACCTCCCCTCACAAAAGAAGGAGAACCCAGACACCATGTTGGTTCCGGCAGACTTCTTTCCTCTTATCAGTAGGAGGAATAGGGTGGAACTGGATAGGAGGTGTCAGACAGTTTTGAGATTAGGACTGTGTCTAGTCTGGCTCAGAGCAAGGATGAATAGACCAAGCAAGTCTTAATGGGCAGCCAGGATTCAGACTCCCAGTATCAAACTGGAGTTAGATTTAGAATTACTGAGCATTCAAAATCACCTGAATTGACTCATGCTTGTTTTTCTTGTATCTACTCCATGCATGAAAATTGGATTATTTGCCGTTTAGGAAACAAAAATTTGTGAAACTGTATTTTTTAGTTCCTCTGCTTTATCTCTCTGCTGTCCTTGTCTCCCTTAACTCTCTCTCTCTCTCCTACGTTTCTCCTTCCCTTTTCCTTCATTCTTTTACTCAAAACTATGTATCCAAGGTGTGCCAATCAGTAAGGATTCCCTTGGATTCTGGGCCATTCTGTGAATACCCTGGGAGGGCATTTCCCCTCGGCTCCCAACATGCATCGTGACATAAGCACCACTGCTTTGGACATGCTCCGAATTTTCCTGCTTTTTTCTAGGGCCTCTCAGTCTCGGGTTTGACCCAGGAGGGGACTCAGATCTCCTTGCTTGCCCTCTTCTTCCCCTTGTCTCTTTCTCCTGATTTCAACCCCATCACCTTCCACAGCTGGAGGAAACTTAGTCTTTGTCATATGCTGCATTTTCTTTACCAATGACTTCTAGGAAAACTTCACATTTAGACCTCCAAACTTGTATTGTTAGCCTATAAAGGTAATTTCTGGAACTTGGAAATCCCTTGAGCTCTCAACAGGTTCTGTGTTTCAAGATTTAGTATGAGGTCTCCAAAACAGCCTCTCTGAGGCTCCTCTACTGAGCAGTGACATCTCAGTTCTAGCCAGTTCTAGCCAGTACCTATCCTTTCCCAGATACTTATTGATTTAATAATTAGGGAACCCTGGGCCATTGTGATTCATAAGGATAAAAAAATACATCAGTTTAATATTTTCAAAAATATGCTCCCCTTATATATCCAGTCAACAAAGGCGAATGGAGTGTAAGGTATGTGTCAGGTACATGTCCCAGGTCCTGTGGGTTCAGCAGTGAGCAAATCACAAATATCACTGCCCTCATGAAGTTTACATTCTAGTTGATGTGTGTGTGATTAATAGACAAAAAGGGGAGTTGACGGGAGAAAGAGAAACAAGATGAAGTATTGTGAGTTTGGGAAAGAATAAAAGCTACACTCAAAGGAAGTGTATATTCCTTCCCTTCAAAGGAAGAGGAATAACTATAAGAAAATAATATTAAAAATGAAGTACAAGGGTACAGGGATTTCCTGAAAGGTTGAGGACTGGGGTATGAGAAGGGAAGTCACTAAGGGGGGAGGAGGCAGTTCACTGGGGACCCCATTTAAACTATTCACAAATCGCTATCACATGCGCAGCCTCACCTAGGCCCAGAATCCAAGAGAAACTCCATGTGGTGGATCAAGCAACTGAAGGGAAATGTGATTCAACCAGGAACTCAAAGATCATGACAAGGGCCCCAAAGGCAAAGACAGAATGTGTCCAAACCTCTGGACCAAAGGGTAAGCTGGGGACTAAATCTGCCATTTGATTGCTCAGTGTGGGAGGGCCTCTCATGGGGCAAGCGCAGGGTTGGGTATTATGTGAAGGAAATGGTAGAAGGGAGTAGAGCAGACAAGACAGCAAGGAGCTTCTGGACTGAGAGTGGTTGTGGAAAGAAATTAGTGCAGTGCTCCCAACAAGCAGGTCAGCTCAGCTGTGCCACGTGGACTCAACATGACCACTTCCCAGTGTCTACTGTTTACATTTCCGTTAGTAGAGTCACCACTGCTCCAATGGGTCTGGGGGCTTCTGTCAGATTCATGCTTGTTCCATGGGAGGAGTGGCACCAATCCTCAAAGTGGACACACTCTTAGTAGTATTTCTTAATGGCTTATTTCTAGAAGTGAAGTGGCTTAATATTTAAAATTAGCACAGACTGATGATCATATTGTTGCCATTTTAGACCCCATTAACAGCGTTCAGATGTTCTTTTTCCTCCACCTCCACCAAAACTAGAAATAATAAGACTTTTCTGTGTTGACAGATTAAAAACAAAGAATGATATTCCACCCATGTTTTCCTTGGAATCTTTTTGCATCTTGCATGTGATAGATTGTATTACTTCTCACTGATATCTCAGAAGGTTATAAGCCCTTGCCCCGTGGACTCCAGTGTGACCATGTCACTTGACTTGGCCAAAGAAATGTGGACAGGTGTGAGGGTCACTTCAAAGCCAAAGCTTTAAGAACCTTTGTATCACCTTTTTCTCCGCCATGGGACCAAGAGTGTTCTAGAGAGAGGTTGCTCTGTTCCCAGGATCCTTGTATGTCAATGACATGGAACTGCATGTGATGAATGTATGTCAATGACACGGAACTAGCTTGTGATGAATGAGTAACATGAAGGAGAAGTACAACTGGGTTGTTCTAAGCCAGAACTTGGCAAACTTTTTCTAAAAGGGGCCAGATAATGGTTCAAGATTTGTTGGCCATACAATCTCTAGTGCAGCTACTCGACACTGCCACTGTAGAATGAAAGGAGCCAGAGACAAATATATATAAGCAAATGCAAATAAAACTTTATTTTTATTTTTTATGTTTATTTTGTTAGATTTTACTTATTATTACTTAATGTTCATTTCACAAGACTCATATCTATCTTGTTTCTCCAAAGTGGTAGAAAGACAGAAAAAAAATTACATTAAAATAGTTGATATAGAAAGCATAAAAATCTGTTTCACATTATAGATGACATTAATTTCTTTAATTTTTTTTTTTAGAGAAGAAAAGGAAAAAAGATGTTGATTCAAGTTCAACAAGAAGGTGTCAGAAAAACATTCCTCCAAAGGGTAAGCCAGAGGCAGGGACTGTCCATCAGGCTGCATGGCACCCTGGCTAGCAGCTGATTGTTTGTCTTCCTGTCTTCCTTCTCTTTCCCTCCCATCCTTGTCCTCCTCTATCTACATAGGTATCTTTCACCTGCATTATTCTCTGCTCTAACAAAATGTCACACCTGACACTCCAGTTGAATGCCAGTGCATACCTTGGGTTGCCTACCCAATCACCAATTTCTCCACTGGGATGGATTCTTCAACACAGAATCCACCAACAGTGACCCAAAATGTTTAAGAGAAAAGGACTGAACCCATGAGTCAAGTTCTAACATCAACTTCTACTTCCTTCATTGTAAAATTTGGTGAAAACTCTTAGGGAAGCAAGGCCCTGACGGTGTTCCTATTTGCAGAGAGCTGAGCTTTCTCTTCCTGTGATAGACAGGGGTGCTGGACTGGTCTCTGTGGGTCAGCCCCTTGGCTTGCTTCTGCCCCCTGCACTCCGAGGCCTCTTGGGGTCATTCTCCTCCTCTCTTCCTCCTCCTTTTCCCCCTCCTCTTTTTCTGCCTGCACTCATTTTTCTTCTGCTTTTGTGACACTTCTTCAGCATTATCTCCTCTCACTCTCCCTTCCCTTTATGGTCCAGTGACATTGGTCTTTTTTTCCTCATGAATTTATTGAATTTACTGTTGAGGTAGAACATGTGCTACTTGAGGTAGGGCCCACAGACTGAGGCCATTGACAAGTCTGTGGCAGGTCTGCAAAAAGAAGGAGCTTATAAATTATCTGTGACACTGAACACACTGTCTTCCCAGACCATCTCAGTGGAGATGCCTTGATATCCATTTTTTTTCTTTTTTCTTTTTTCTTTCTTTTTTTTTTTTTTTTGAGAGAGAGTGTGACAGAAAGTAAATGAGCTCCCCGGGGAACACCTGGGCAGAGGGAGAGGGAGAGAGAGAATCCCAAGCAGGGTCCACACCCAGTGTGGAGCCCAAGATAGAGCTAGATGCCACAACCTTGAGAGCCTTGATTCTATTTTGATCAAGCTGCTATCTCTCAACACATCACATGTTGAGTAGTGCTCGTATAATACGCCTAAGAAAAATGGATGTACCATAAATGTACACCTTGAGGAATGAACACAAAGGAAAAACTCACATGTAGCTGGCACCTAGGTCAAGAAACACAACATAACCCACACCCATAATCCAAACCCTACCCACATGCTGAATGCCCCCACTAGCCTGATTTCTCAGAGCATGGGCCATTTTGAAACTAGATGCTATGTCCTCTTTTCCTGCTCAGGACTTCCTCAGTGTGTCCCCCTCATACACTCCCTCCCCAAAGCTAATAATCCCCCTTGCTCAACTTCCCTTTGCTTCACACCCTCAGGCCTCAACTTGAAGTAAGCATTCTCTGTCCCAGCAGGTAAGGGCGAGTCTCCCTGACATGACTTCATAGAGCCCGGTGTTGTTTTTCTTCATGGCACTTGTCACAACTATAATTAACTGTTGACTCTGTGAAGGGCAAATGAGATCAGTAAGCAGTCAATCTTGCTCATTGCTCTATGTCTCACAGGGTTTATGCTTAAATAACTGTCAGATCAATACTTTATCCGTTCTTCTTTGCAAATTATGAATACCAAGATCAGAGCCTCAGTTTACTCATACAATGCAGTATGAGCTCCAATGACTACTACCATGGAGCTCCAGACCTTTCCCCAGGCTAAGTCTGTCCATGAATGATTTTCACCTTTTGCCTTTTCCCTATGTTCATCTATCCAATCAGTAATTACTTTTTTTCCATTCTGTTTTTCCTTGTCTCTGTTAGGCTTTCTTTTTGTTTCCTCCATCATGCTTTTCATTCCCATGAACTCTCTTTGTTAATTGTTTACTTTTCATAACAGGTTCCTCACTGTTTGCTCACACTTAAGAATGGTGATCTCATAGATGTGGGAGAGCTCCAGGCAAGCCTTCTCCTCAGGGTTCCATCCTTAAAAGCCTGTTTGCAAGAGGAAGACTAAGCCAAATGCAAAATTATTGGGAACAGATCAGAGAGCTGTCCCTCCTTAGGTACATGGTGGTGGCTTTGGAAATACTCAGGACCCAAGGTCCTGCCTGACTTGGTAAGCTGCCTGCACCAAGAAAAGGACGGAGTCTTGCTTGTGCCCACAACTCTGCACCCTGGCTTGCTGCCCAGAACTGCCAGTGCCACCCACTGTTCCTGCATCTGCTTATAAGGATGTCTGGGACCTATATTTACCATAGGGAATTAAGGAATCAGTTCCATGAGACAGAGAACTATACAAGGTCCCCAGTGCCCCGCTAATACCCCTTGGGGTTTGCAGTAGTCCAAAGTTGCTTGTGGCTCTGCCTTGTCACTCACATTAGGAAACCCCAGGGACAAATCTTTCACTCAACCTTGACAATAATATGCACTTAACATAAACTTGCAAGTAAATTGCATAGTCAAGATTATAAGCCCAGCCAATCTGGCTCCTGAGGCTGAGCTGTCATCCTCTGGGCCATATCAGTTTGAGTGGGCAGAGTCTGGAGACAAGTAGTGGAGCCAGCCATTCTATGCGAGAATTCTGGCTGGCTCTTGAAACTAAGTTCTTCCCACCCCCTATTCCTACCCAGGCTTGCTATAGCCCCTACCCTTCCAAGACTGGACATCTTCTATCATTCTGTTCAGGGGAGTCATCCTTTCAGTCCTCAGGGATCTCTGCTTTCTTTTTTTTTTTTTTTTTAAAGATTTTATTTATTTGACAGACAGAGATCACAAGTAGGCAGAGAGGCAGGCAGAGAGAGAGAGGAAGGGAAGCAGGCACCCTGCTGAGCAGAGAGCCCGATGTGGGGCTCGATCCCAGGACCCTGAGACCATGACCTGAGCCGAAGGCAGAGGCTTAACCCACTGAGCCACCCAGGCGCCCCAGGGATCTCTGCTTTCTTATCTGACTCCAGTTCACATCTTTCCAAAGTAACTAATTGTTTCTTCACCATTGATGCTGCTCTGTTCTTTTTCCAATGGTGCTCTCTTTTTCATACACTTCTTTTTGGCTCTTTTTTTTAAGATTTTATTTATTTATTTATTTATTTATTTATTTATTTAACAGAGAGAGAGAGAGATTTAGAGAGAAAGAGAACAAGCAGGTGGAGCAGCAGAGTGAGAAGGAGAAGCAGGCTCCCTGCTGAGCAGAGAGCTGGACACAGGGTTTGATCCCAGGACCCTGGGATCATGACCTGAGCGGAAGGCAGAGACTAACTGACTGAGTCACATAGGGCAGGCGAGAATTCTACCACTGAACCACCCATGCACCGATACTGAGTCACATAGGGGACCCTCCCTTTGGTTCTTTTAATAAGTATTTGAGAAAGTTGGACTGGTTGTTCACCTAGACTTATTCCACAAGTAACATCCTGTATAAGCAACATAAGCCATAGGAAGAGCTTTCTCCTTGCCCCCAGAGACAGCTCCTGCAGTCTATCTGGAATGAATCCATCTACAGTGAGGCTGGGACAAAAAGAAGCAGGAATTGTTGATATTTATTTTAAACTTTTATAACTGCTTCTCCTGAATCAATATCCCACATCCCTACTCAGAGTTTCACAGTTACCAAATCTCTCCATGTGCAATTTGCAGATTAGTCTAGAGTTCTTGGGGGTTTTCTTTTTTATTCATAGGGAAAGAAACAGAAAAACAATAAAATGAAAAAGGACAGCAAAAAATGAAGACTGACGATAGTAACTCAGTGCTAAGCACCTAACTCACACTGCCTTGGTTTAAATCAGAAGATAAGATTATAGGAAAAAACCTTTCCTCTAGCCACATGTGCACCACGAAATATTTTGAGCAGGCAACTTCTATTCACACAGAAGGATAAGCAGGATGCTTATGAAATAAAGGAAACTTAGGTGATGGCCAGTGAGCTTATGAATTAAAACCTATTCACCAAAGAAGCCTTATATGTTTTACTAACCATTTTGTTTGATGTAATGTTGGTGGCAATGTTTTGGTTTATTGGAAACTGCTCTGTCCATGTTAGCTAATCTGCCTCTCAAAATGGAAGACCTCCTGCCAGTTAACCAGAGGTTGTCTCTGGTGCCATTTACATGATTATTGTTATTACTATTATCAGAATTCAGGGAAAGGAAAATCCATGAAGAAGAGAGAATGAAGACTGAGCAACACTACACTCTTCTACTTTTCCTTCTACTTTCAGAAAAACCTGAAGATGAAACTGTAGATTTTCTCTCTCCTGAACTTCCTGTGACCTGTGGTGAAGCCAAAGGGATTTTATACAAAGAGAAATTGAAACAAGGTGAGTTTCTCAGTCTTCTCTTTGGAACCCCTAAAACCACTAGAAGAGAGGGAAGTACCAGTGTGTTGAATCACCCAGAATATGATCCCTGCAAGCTAGGTTGCTGAGAAAGAAGTGCTTGCTAAGAAAGAATTTTTAGTTTTCTGTGTCATGGTAAACCTGGCAGCTGGGCCACTCTACTCCCACAAGGAAGTCATACATGGACCCAATGGCACTACTTGCCTCATGTAGATGTCACAAAAAATGCAAATCCTCTCCCACTCCCACACCACTCCTGGAGGTTTTAGGGCTCCCTTCAGTCTGAGAGAGAAGGAATCCAGACTCTTTTGCTACTGCTCCCTCCCTACAGGGAGGCTCTCTGGACCCAGGCAGGTGGAACAACTATAATTAGGGATTTGAGGTTTAGGGTGAATTCACAGAGAATGAAATTGGATCTAGGAATAGTCCATCTTTATCTTACAGGCTCCTCAGAGAAGTGCATTCGGAATGAGGAGGGAGTTTGGTTCACACCAAAAGAATTTGAAATCGAAGGAAAACGGGCAAATACAAAGAAATGGAAGGAGACTGTATATTGCAGAGGAAAGACCTTAGGAGAACTGCTGCAGGTATTTAACAGGGAACAGATGGGTGATGGGTTTAATTCCTGGAAGGATAAGTGGAATTCCAATAGCAGAAATGTGAAGGAATTTCCTTTAGGATTCAACAGCATGATTGAGAAAGAGCTAGATTTTTCATAGAAAAATTTGTGGGTGAGAAAGTTAGGAATGCAGAGTGGTGGTACCCACAGCAGAGAATGTTAAATGTGAGGAAAGGGCTGTGAGGTCAGGAGAGTTTTAAGAAGCTTAGCCTGGGGGTATTAGATGGGGTGAGCTAGGAGGAAGCCAGATGGAGACACAGACCTCTGAGACTTTCCCTGCACCCTCTGCCCAATAAAGACCTCCTCCATACCCACCTCTATCTGGACCCCTGGGTGACACCTTTCCAGACCATCCTGTCTGTCATGCAGTCAGTCCCTCATTTATACTTCCCCAGCTCACACTCTATCCTGTGAGCAACAAACAAGGCTAGTGGTCTTTGTGATCCCAGAACCCAACACAAAGCCTCCCAAAAACACTAAAAAAATTATCACTGGGATGGAATCATAAGGACTTTACCTACAGAAGGAAAAATGGAGAGGAAAAAATGGGTGAGAAAAGAACTGGAAAGAAGGACTAAGGGGTCTTGGGTTTGAGTAATGGGGGAAAAGCTTATTTTGTCAAGTGAAGTCCAGAAGAAGAACTGATTGGAGGATGGAGCTAATGTTTCTCTCAGACACCTTGGGTTTGAAACTGAGTAGGATGTCCCGGTACAAATATTCACTAGGAAGTGGGAACTTCGATGTGGACAAAAGAAGAGGTTCTAGAATAACCTCATTCACTGACCCCTTCTCTCTTTCAGAAAGGACTTTTGTTCTGTCCTCCAAGAAGTGTCAAGAGAGAGGTAAAGAGCAGGTGAATTTCTACCACATTTTCAGTCTCCGTATTGCAGACTCTGCATCCAAAGGCTTACCTTTGAGTCCTCAAATTCCCCAGCCCTGGGTCACCTTTAGTTTTAGGCATTGTATCCTCATGAAAATAGCATTGGCACCCTGGTACATGTATGTGCCGCCATAATTTCAGTTCATTTGATATGGGCCACAAATAACTCTTAAAATAAAAGAACAGAAACTGATGATTTACATGTGTTTTAGACCTGGATATTTGGATGAATACAGACCAAAGTTGTCAGAAATAGAAAGCTCTAGTTTGAAAAGTAATTATGAAATAGAGGTAGATAAGAACAGTATGTGAAAGAGCAAAAAGACCATCCTTGATTGAACATAACTATTCCTCAATTCAACATGCTCATTATCAATAGTACCAAAACGAAATAGTGTTTGAACTGAGCTTTGTCTCAGCAGAACATCCCTCCAGGTGAAAATGGCAGTCATCATTGTCTTGTGCTGTTCCTCCTCAACCTTCTTCACTTGTTTAAATATGTCCTCCAGATACAAATCTCACTCATGAACTTCCCATTGATCTAAACCTTAGGCAGAGGCAATGGTGCCTTTCTCATGTCACCCTGGAGGCTGCCTGACCCTTGGCTGGATTCATTCAAAGTTTAAAAAGCCAAAGAGTCCCCCAAAGCTGTTTATTGTATAAAACGTCTTTTCCATGCTGATTTGAAATATCTTAATGTGAACAGGGGTGCTCCTTATAATAGCCAAAAATTAGGGAAGAATACAAATGGCCATCATTATTATAAAACAAACTGATACATCTACTGATTGGTGTTCAAAAAAAAAAAAAGGCATGGTTATAGACTCCTCCTTAGTCAATGGAAAATCACTCAAAGGTTCTAAAGTCAAAAAAGTTTCAGAAGTTTAAACTAGTAGTAGTAGTAGAAGGAACCCAATTTTGTTTATGTGACTATGTAGGTCTATGATTGAAAATATATCTGAATGAATTGGTTATTTTGGCATAGGATTATATTAAGACATTGTTTTCCATATTATACATTTATGTACAGGTAGAAAATGTCCATTTATTACTTTTGTAATGAGCAAACAAAACAATAAAGATATTTTAAATCCTGAGCATTAATCAATGGCCCCAATATTCCTTCTCACTCATAATGTCACACTGAGCAGGGAGCCCAACACAGGGCTCGATCCCAGGACACCAAGATCATGACCTGAGCCAAAGGCAAATGCTTAACCGACTGAGCCACCCAGGCACCCCTCCAAGTGCCTAGTTTTGAGAACGGACAAAACATTTCCATCCTTTATGTCCTCAGCCAGGTCCTTGTACTTGTGTCATGGACAGTTGAGGGTAGTGGCAGAATTTTTCTCCTTAGATACGACTGATCCCCTGCTCCTTCAGTCCTTTCCTCCAGCTCCTGATGGTCTATTTCCCACCTTTTCAACACCCAGAAAGATGCCTCTTCCTGCCTCCTACCTTTAGTACAGAGAAAACATGTTCTTATGTATGGAGCCCCACTGTCCCTCTTGCGGGGTCAGGAGTGGAACCAGGGGCTCCTGCCTGTAGGTTTTATCCAGCAGTAAAAATCGCTTGTAGAATTTACTGGATCACATTTTAAGGCCATGAGAAAGACAATGATTTCAAAGGCCCACGAAACGACCGATTTATACAGCAGCTCTCTGTCTTTATGTTTCTGTTTTTTGGCCATAATGTCAGGAACCGTTCTGGGTCTGCCTGGCACACTTGCCTGCACACAGTGGATGGGACAGCTCTGAACCCAGAGGCACAGGCAGCCTGGGTGCCAGTCTGGCTCAGGTAGTAAGTTGTATCGACTCTGCAGAATAAAAAGCATCTTGCCTTTCCAGGCTTGTAAAATAAGAAGATTGCCAAAAGCTGGGTTTTCTCAAATTTCATGTACTTCCAAACCATCTGGGATCCTGTGAAAACAGATTTCAGTTCAGTAGGCCTGCATCTCTAGCCAGCTCCCAGGGGATGCTGATGCTGCTGGTCCTCAGGCCACACTTTGTATACAAAGGGCTTAAAGGATGCTCCAGCCCTTCCAGCTCTGGCAAGGTGTGGTTCAAAGGCAGCTTGATGATTCTTGCCATTTTGCCTGTCTGCGATTGGAAAGGCCACGCTCGTCCCCCATCAGCCACCTCCCGGAGCACCATGGTCAGGCAGGTTGGAAACTTCCATTGGGCAACACACAAGGATGGCATGTTCCAAGGCCCCTCGGTGTCAGGGCTGATTCCAGTGCTGCTGCTTTCTCTCCGCTTCCAGGGAGAAAACTCCAAGGAATGTGAGGTGTGTTGTAGAGGGGGACCACTGGTCTGCTGTGACACTTGTCCAAGAGCCTTTCATGAGGACTGTCACATCCCATCTGCAGAGGCAGAGAGGTTAGTGAGATGTAGCCTTGTCTTTTGTACACGGACTCTGCCCAGGCTCTGCCTCTAGTGTCTCTTCTCCAGGCAGAAGAGCAGGACCTGTGAGTGTCAAGGCTCAGGTATGACCCAGAGCAACAGGATGGGGTCTATGTTCCATATGGTTTCGTGGCAGCCTCTACTTCTGAGTCTATGACCGAGCCACCTTGCCTCCACCTTGCCACTGCCCCTGGCGAGCATCCTCTCCTAGTTTTACTGTCCTGACTCCCATCCCTGGGGATTGAGGATGGGAAACACCAGCTGTTTATGTTCTGCGCTTTTTCAGAAAAGGCAGGAAACATGGCCTGCTTCCTGCATTTTACCAAGGGCTCAAAGGACTGATAGAAGCTTAGGTCCCCAGGGGTTAAGCCCCAGTTTTGACACTTGGGTATGACAGGCGGGGCATCTTGTGCTCCCAGCAGCTCAGCTTGGGGAAGGGCAGCCCACCATTCACCCTGAAACCACTCTCCGTGCACTGAGCCCCCTCATGCCACTCTAAATGGGAGGAGGGTCATGGGCTCAAGTCCTGCTTGGGGGGTCTTGGACACTCCAGGAGGTGTCCCCTTCATATCCCAGCTGTGTTGTCCATCAGCCATACCTGAAAGGAGGACAGTGGCAGCTGTAGGAACAGGGTCTGTTTCCAGGGGCCTGGCCCTTGCTCATTCATCCCCCACGTCTCAGGAGCTCGTGGACTTGCACCTTCTGCCGGATAAAGGAGTCTTCGGGAAGGCAGCCGTGTCACAGGGAATCTGAGGTCCTGGAGAGGCAGATGCAGCCTGAGGAGCGGATGGTGAGTTGGGTGCCAACCCCAAGCCTTCTCACCCCAGACACATGAGAAGTCCAACAGGTAGAGGGGGAGGAAAGGGCGCCCACAGGTGCCTGAGGGATCCTGCAGTGTCTGGCTTCCGAGGATGGCGATTCGGCGCCCAAAGTCCAGAGTTCGATGCACCCCACGGCTCTTTCGCAAATGTGGCTGGACGGCTGGCCGTGTCTAGCTGCACCCTCTTGTGCCTGTCTGTCTGGGCACAGGCCTGGCTTCACTCTCTCGGAGCTGCATTTCCCTTTAAAGCTCTCTTCACATTTTACAGAAATGTGAGTTCCTCCTCTTGAAGGCCTACTGTCATCCACAAAGCTCCTTTTTTGCAGAAACCCCACATAACGTAAGTGACATTTCATGCTTCTTGTTCTCTGGGCATCTCTTTGACGGAAAGCTCACTCTGGAATTTGGGAGTGTGACCCCTAAGGGTGCCAGCTGTTGGCCAAGAGCGGGTTTAGTTGCAGAGTCTAGAGGGGGGGACACCCCTGTTCAAACTCCACCCTCGGCATCCGGGTTCCGGGAGCCCCGGGAGACTTGCTCTGCCTCGTGTGTACCTCAGTTTCTCCTTCTCTTAGATGAGAATGTCTTTCTTACAGTCAGCAGAGGGTTTAGAGCCCTTCTCAGGAGACTTCAAGTCCCGCCTCCACCATTTTTTAGCTGTGAAATCCTAAGTAGGTTGTTTAAGGTCTCCCTCCTTTGGTTTCCTCATCTGGAAAACAGGCGTAATTATAGTACCAATCTCACAGGGTTGTTGTAGGATCATATGTTAACCTAGTGGCAGTGCTTAGACCATGTCTGGCATAGACAAGTCCAGTGCTAATATCATCACTTCTGCTGTGTTTCTGTTGGATCCCTTCCAGGAACAATGGCGGTGCCAATATCACTCTTTTGGTGGCTTTGTCCCTAGATTCGAGATTATGGAGAGCCCTTTAAGGAAGCCATGTGGTTGGACCTGATTAAGGAAAGGCTGACTGAGAACGTGTACACAGTGGAGTGGTTTGTTCGCGACATGCGCCTCATCTTTAGCAACCATAAAACATTTTACAAGGTAAAGGTGTCTCTTGTTTCCTCTGCACCTCCTTTCCACTTTTCCCTAATTTCTGGGGCAGCAGAACTTTGCGGGAATTTTACCAATCTGGTCCTAGAGAAAGCTCAAAATGAGTTGGATTACAGAAGAAAGCGGCCTCTTAATTTCAGGGGTGGAGAGGAATTCAGACAGAACAGGGAGAGGGAAGCATCCTTCCCTGAAAACAGTCTGTCCCCAATTCTAGGACAGGTGGGATAGTCGCGCAGAGAACAGCCCATCTCATCCTGCCTTGTTCAAATGGGGAGGAAAGGTGATTTATGGTTACCTTGTTCTCCATGCCTCAGAAATACAGTAATGAACAAAGGAATTCAACTTCATGAAATAAACTCCCAGGATGTTCATGCTTGGATTTTTTTATTCCTAAATTTTCCAGGGGACCCAAACCTCCAGAATTGCCCTCAGAGGGTGTTGGGTTCATCCTTTGTCCGCAGTGAGAGACAACTAGTTGAGTTATCTTGCAAGCCAACAGGTGGTTAATTGTAGTCTGTTGAGTTTATCCTCATTTATACTATCATTCGTACAGATACTTCTTGGGAGGTATCTAAGGAAGATTTCCATTTCCACCCAGCCTCCTTCCCTTCCTCCATGGCACAAGTTGGCCTGTTCATGAAGACACAAATTCTTAAACTAGTGTCAGCTTGTGGAGCTGGAGGGAGAATCTACCCAGGGAGCCCCTCCATGCCTGGCCCCGTGTCAGCCTTGGAGAACGGAAGGTTCATCCTTCCTTCAGAGGGTGGGCTTTCAAGAAATGCTTTGTCTCTGTCTATTTTATCCCAAGCTCAGGCTTTGCAGTGATTAAAATCAGCTCTCCAGTCCTGACCACTGGTCAGGTCCAAGTTAGGAATCAGGCAGAGGCTTGTCCATTTCAGTATTGTGGCATCAGCGTCTCCCCCTGCCCTGCGCACTCTGCCTGGCCGCTGGGGAAGCACAGTATTCGGGATAGGCAGGGTGGGGCTCTAAAAAAAAAAAAAAATTCAAAAATGCAAGAGTTTTGATAGTCCTAATTCTTTATCCTTAAACGTCTGTTTGTTTGCTTTTTTTTTTTTTCCTTTCAGGCTTCCAACTTTGGTCAGATAGGACTGGACTTGGAGGCAGAATTTGAAAAGAACCTCAAACAGGTGTTTATTTTTTGCAAAGCCAATGAGAACAGCTTCCAGACTCGTTGACCCTGTTCTAGAAAGACTAAGGCACCCAACTTCAGGACCCAGATGACATGACCATGGCCATCTTTAGATAGCCAGTGAGTCTGGGATGCTATTGGCTACCCTCTTGACTCAAAGCCAGAGCCTTCATACCATCATCATGCCTTCTTTTTTTTTGTTTGATTCTTTCTACACCTAAAAGTGTGTGTGTGTTTGTGTGTGTGTGTGTGTGTGTGTGTGTAAGATACACCTCTAATCCCCAGCCAAAACCACAAGCCTCTTCTTTGTCAGTATTTCCATCTCTCTTCTCCCACAGTTATCTATTCTCTTTTACTCAACTAAATTACAGGGATAATAGCTTCAGAATTTCTACAGTCCTACCACTATGAAAAAGAAACCAAGTTGAATCTTAAATTGTGTGGAAATTATTTTGTTTCTCTTTTATATGTATATTCTGTTATATTTTGTTTCTGTTATAGAGATATATAATTTATATATATAAATATATTTTATATATATCATGATATATTATTTATATCATTATATATGTCATATACCATTGCAGAGAGTATTTTTTAGAATTTTGCACTTGTATTTGTGAATGAGATTGGTCCGTAAGTTTCTGTGTACTGTCAAAATCAGAGGTAGGGCTATCTCAGCTTGGCACAAGTATGCCTAAAACTTTCTACCTTTTATGTGCTCTGGAATAGCTTATAATGTTTTCAATGAACCAACTCATAAAATTATATAGCCTACTGTTCTTTGAAGAGGTAATATTGACCACGTTCTTTGCTTTTTCAGGGTCATTAAATGATTCAGATGTTCTCTTGCTTTTTGAATCAGTTCCAATTTTAGTTTTCCTTTTTTTTTTCCTGTTCTTTAAATTTTATTTTTTATAAACATCAATTTTAGTTTTCTAAGAAGTCATTCATGTATGTGTTGTTTTGACTTGGCCTTATTTCTACCATATTATTTTATTCCTTCTCTTTGGAATACTTTCATGTGATTTTGGTCTATATTTTCTTTGTTTTTGCCTTCTATTCTGGAAGACCTTTTTAAGAGTTTTTAATTTTAATATTTACCTGCAAGCTTTCCAAATGTGTTTTTAACTTACTTTTTAAATGTCAGAGTCTCGGGTGCTTGGGTGGCTCAGTCTGTTGAGTGGCTGACTTTTGATTTCAGCTCAGGTCATGGTTACGGGGTCCTGGGATTCAGCCCTGCACAGCAGGCTCGGAGCTCAGTGGGGAGTCTGCTTGACATTCTTCCTCCCCCTCTGCCCTTCTCCCTGCTTGTGCTCTCTCTTTCAAATAAATAAATAAATATTTTAAAAGATAAATAACTAAATGTCAGAGCCAAAAATAAAATATCTTCAATGAGCCACGTATTTAAGCCAAGGTGTTCGTCACCTCTTATGCCCCTTGGTTTCCTAATTCAAACAGGGAAGAATTCACTATTTTATAATATAGCTATTTATTATCATTATTAAATGCTTACTTTTACTTTGCATTAATTATTTTAGTTTTATTCAATTATATTATATAAATGATTATTTTGTTATTTTTACATTATAGAAATTATTTGTTACTTCAAATAGCTACCAGAATGGAAAAGTAGAAGTTAAAACCACGACACCCCAGCTTCAGGACAGCAACATTAATGCTGTGAATCAGTGCCGCTGGTCTCTTCTTGCAGTGACTTCTCCTTGCTTCTTTTTCTGCTCCTTCTTTCAGTCAGTGTATCTTTAGGTAATTTTTTTTTCGGCAATTTTAAAAGAAGAGTACACAGGTGGCATGTTTTCTGAGACTTTGCATAGCTCTGAATGTCTTCTCTGTTTTCATAAATTCACTGTTGGGCTACTATATATATATACATATATATATATGTATATACACACACACACACACACATATATATATATATTTTAAAGACTTTATTTATATTTGACAGAGAGAGAGAGCACAAGTAGGCAGAGAGGCAGGCAGAGGGAGAAGGGGAAGCAGGCTCCCTGCCAAGCAGAGTGCGCAAGGTAGGGCTCGATTCCAGGACCATGGGATCATGACCTGAGCCGAAGGCAGAGGTTTAACCCACTGAGCCACCCAGGCACCCCTACAATATGTATTTTATCAAAACTTCTCACCTTCAAAATCAACTTAGACTTTGGTCCACTGTGTTTGGGCATTTTCGTCCTATACCTGTGAAGTGTGCTTCTTTGTTAGTGTGTAGACACATAGCAGGTTTCCTTGTTTTCTCTGTACTTACATATTTTTGACAGGACAGGATTCGTTGTAATATTCTTATCATTGATCTTGCCTGGCGCTCTGCCTTTTCAATATACATACCCAGTTCTTTTTTTCAGCAGCTGCATTAAATCTTTCTGATCCTTTTGTTCTGGGCTCTCTTTCTCTCTACTCTCTGGCTTCCCTATTTATCATTTTAAAAAAAGAAAAAATAAGTTCCGGGAAGCACTCCTCTTCTGAGGTCATCAGTCTAAGACTTAAATATACTTATTCAAAACAATTACAATTCTATGGTCAATATTTTTAATGATTTTTAAAATTTTTTTTAAATTTTTTATTTTTTTATAAACATATGATGTATTATTAACCCCAGGGGTACAGGTCTGTGAATCGCCAGGTTCACACACTTCACAGCACTCACCATAGCACATACCCTCCCTAATGTCCATAACCCCACCACCCTCTCCCGACACCCCTCCCCGCAGCAACCCTGTTTGTTTTGTGAGATTAAGAGTCTCTTGTGGTTTGTCTCCCTCCCGTTCCCATCTTGTTTCATTTATTCCTTCCTACGCCTTAAATCCCCCACGTTGTTTAATGATTTTTTTTTATCATTTCAATCATGCTAATCGCTCTCTATCAACCTAGCAAACTTTTCTTATCACAACACTTTTCTCTTCTCAAAACAAAAATAAAAACTTACTGCCACTACTAAGTTGTCCTGACCTGTGTTCCTGATTTCTTCATTCTTATGTAGTGTCAATGGAAGAGTGTTATGGATGGAATTGTGTCCCCGCCCCTCTCAAATTCCTACGTTGGAGCTCTAACACCCCGTGCACCATACTTGGAGATAGGGCCTGTAAGAAAGGGTTAATGGTTAAATGAAGTCACAAGTGTAAGGCCTTAGTGAACTAGGATGAGTGTCCCTATAAAAGGAGGAAGAGATGCCCAAGGGGGCTCTGCCCGTGTGCTCTCTTCCACAGAGGAAGGGGCAGGTGAGGAGGCAGCAAGAAGGAGGCCCCCTCCCAGCCACAAGCCTGCTCTCCCCCGTAGGGAATCAGCAGACACCTGCACCCAGAACTTTCAACCTCCAGAGCTGTGGGAAATAAATGCCTGTTGTCTCTGCTGCCTGAGCTGGGGGTTTTGCTGCGGCAGCCCCGGCCGACTGACACAAAGAATGAGAGGCACCTTGGGACCCCACTGTCCTCACCAAACAGGGACTCGGGCAGCAGTGTGTGGGAGCCTCCATCTCTGTTCCGGGTGTCACAGACTCATAAACAGACAATGGAGAGAGAGAGTCCCCCATTGTTTCCACAGCAGCATGAACCACGATATGGACTGGCCAGCTATGATCCAGGAAAGGGTGCAGGCAGCTTGAGTCCTGACTTAAAAGAAGCAGGTAAAGAAATAGAATTTCTTGTATGATGTGGGAAGGGGACAAACAGGGCCATAAAGACTGCAGTTCCTGATGCTGTTCTGGAAGGGAAGATTGGGGTAGGGTGTGGCTAGAGATGGCCATCCCTGGAGTACAGATCTCTCCTCCTCCCAACTCACCGTGCATCAGGATAAAAGATCTCTACGCCCACCCCACCCCACCCCACCCCACCCCCGGCCCCCAGCCCAATGTTTACCAGTGGCCAAGATTGTTGTGTATTAAATGATTGCACATCTTTGGGTGACCCTCTCTTCCATTCTGACCCTGGCAAGCTGAGTCGAGTCTCTCTTTCTCCTATCACAGCTGTGGCCTGCTCTGTAACTGAAAAAGAAACCAACAACATTGAAAGAGTCATTTATACCTTTGAAAGTTTCAAATGCTAGCAGTTTAGTTGCCATGACAACCAAGACCCCATCCCAGAAGCCATCTCTCCCTCTGGCTCCCTTTTGTTATCCTACTGTTCCTCTGGTTTTCACACTATTTCCACCCGTAAGAGCAGGGTTTGGTTTATTCTGCTCTGCTCAGCTGACCCTCATCATCCACCAGTACCTCCAGGAGGTAGGGTCCTGCCTGCTCTTCCCTTGACTTCGCACCCCCAGTCCCACCCTCTGGTGTCAGTGACACCCCTGCACACAGGCCAAT
Source organism: Enhydra lutris kenyoni (assembly GCF_002288905.1). Taxonomy (NCBI): domain Eukaryota; kingdom Metazoa; phylum Chordata; class Mammalia; order Carnivora; family Mustelidae; genus Enhydra; species Enhydra lutris. The sequence goes on along the minus strand of NW_019154085.1, from coordinate 38,718,567 downwards.
TGCCTCCCCCCAGGAACCCCTTCTAGTTCTGCACCCAGGCTGTTTCTCCCTTCCTGGTCCAGCTCTGTTCCATTCCTCCCCAACAACACTGGCCAGGCCTGCTAGAGAGCCTAGGTCAGCCCAAGACGACCCCCCCAAACTGTGACACCAGAGGTTATAAATGACTCTAAAGTAGTCCCTTGAAGCTGGGCAGGGCTAAGGCTACAAAAATGTAACATGGAAAAGCTTTCTATGGGACGTGACTAAAGGAATTATACATAAGAATATGTACCCTCCTCCAGCTGATACCAGAAATTCAACCTTGGAGGGGCACCTGGATGGCTCAGTTCATTAAGTGTCTGACTCTTGATCTCAGTTCAAGTCTTGATCTCAGGGTCATGAGTTCAAGCCCCACACTGGGCTCCAGACCCAATGTGGAGCCCACTTAACAAAAAAAAAAAAAAAAAAAAAAAAAAAAAAAAAGGAAAAAGAAGAAATTCAACCTTAGAAAATTCACTCTTAGGATCTGGGAAGGCATGGTCTCCTTGTCAAGTTAACCTGTCCTCAGGGGAGGTAGACTTAACTGGCAATCAGCATCTGGCCTGAGTCCCTTTCTCAGATGCTCTCCACGCTCTGGCAGAACCAGACCCAGCAAGCTCCCATCCCGCAGGTGGCTGGGGAGCTGTGCCTCCAGCTGGCCTGGTAGGTCCTGCTGGGAGCCTTGGCCTCTCCCCTTCCTTCTCTGGGGAGACTGACTACTTCTTTCCCCCTAAAGATTCTCCTACTCCATCATGGAGTTCCTTGCCTCCTGGAATTGGGTGTGCTGGATTCCAGGCTCTCCCTTCTGCCATTGTCCCTGGGAAAAAGAAAAGGAAAGGAAAGGAAAGGAAAAGAAAGGAAAGGAAGGGAAGGAAAGGGAAGGGAAGGGAAGGGAAGGAAAGGGAAGGGAAGGGAAGGAGAAAGAAAAGCACAGACCCTATTCCTTTTACAAGCCACGCCGCAATGAAGTGACACGAGATAATGGAATCCATGAAGCCATTGTCTTACTCATTTTTCCCCTGGTCTCAAGGGGGCCACTTGCATCTCTGGAGCTATCTAGAAAAGGGAATGCCATTCAGCAAAGACCCTCTTAGCAGAAGGTTCCTTCGGGCAGTGTGCCAGCAGGCATTTCTGTTGGATAAGACCAGAGCTGAGATGTCTTGGCACTGGGGACACCTTGAGCCAAGAGTAGCCATTGGCATCTGATGGTTTGGAGCGGGTGACACCCCTGTGGGACCCCTCTCCTCCGTCGATCCAGAAGTGACATGGAGGCCAATTTGCCAGCAGACAGCACAAGGCCTTCAAGCCAGGAGACTCGGGAGCGAGGACAGGGACCTGAGCCTGGATGCAAGGCCTGAGTGTCAGCAGGAAGGAGCAGCTGCAGGTCAAAGATGTCAGCTGTCACCAGAACTCATCTGTCCCATTGCTGTGGGACAGAATGTGTTCAAGGTGGAGGGATGGTTTGGCACTCTAAAGTTGTAGTCTCAGGAGTGAGATGAGACAGACACGTCCTTATTTCCCAGGGGCAACACTAAGGCTTCCAGCCTTTAGACTCAGCAGCCCTGCAGGCAGGGAGCCAGGGCGCTGGGGTCGTGAGCTCAGACTCAGGGCTGCAGCGATGCCCGGTGGTCAAGGACCAGACCAAGGGGCTGGATCTGTGGACCCCATGCCTAGTGTCTGAACTGATTAATGGGCCCATGGAAATGCCCTTGTGGTGTGAAATCCTGGTCTTTCTGCCCCCCCTGGGGCAGGAGGCTTCTGGCAGCCCATGAAAGGTGGCCATTGGGGCTAACGGGCACATGTGAACACTCAGCAGCGGCAAACACCTGAGATGCTCTAGTACCTACTGTATCCTGCAGGGAGGTGTTTCCCCTGTGAGAGGCTCGTCCTCCTAAGAAGCAAGGCAGAGGATTGGTCCTAATGTGGGGCACGGACAGTCAGGCTACCCCTCAGCCCCTACAAATACCAACGCAGCCAGAATTGCCCTGGGACAGAGGCCAGAGGGCAGACTTGGCTCTTTCCGTATCTGGACCACACCTGATTTATATGCCTAGCCAAGGCTGGTATCAAAATCACCCGTCCCTGGGTCCTCAGAGTGGTTTTCCCTGGACTCTCTGGACCTGGTTCTGAGCTCTTTGGAACACTTGGGCACAGCTGAGCCAAAGAAGAGCTCTTCCCACTAGCCCAGGACAGGCTCCATACCCAGCTCTGAGAGTTCCAGGCACTCAGGACTTCTGCAGTAACTGAAGATGAAAGGTCCCTTCTCTTGTCACCAGTTTAAAACCTCAGGGTCAGTGTAGATGCACTAGGAGGCGCACTAGGAATGCGGGCTGGAAGGAGGGCTGTGGGATCTGTTTTTCACTGAAACAGTTTGGGGTCTGGTGGTTGGCCCAGCCTGGAGCTGGCCACCAGCGTCCTCTGACCTGGATTCTGGAATCTCCCATTGGCAGGAACACCCATAGGACCTGTTCCGGAGGAAGCTGCACCACTAGAGGGGCCTTTGGTCCCAAGTAAAGTATCTCTGACCCGACGGTGTTCAGAGAGGGGTTCTCCAAGATGGCGGTACGTGGGGCCACTGCTTGCCAACATGGTCTGTGGCTCACGGCTTCAGAATCACCACGAAGCTTAAGATGCAAATTCCTGGGTCCCTGGCCCCAGATGGCAATCTCTAGGGCTGATGCCCAGAAAGTGGTGCATTCTACAAGCTTAACAAGTTTTTGAGGTGACACTTTTTTGCCACCATGAATTCTGACCTCCACTGCCCTTTGGTAAGATCCACTGCTTATCTTCTGACAAAGGAACTAATTTAACTACTGCTGTGAAGCTTGCAACTTAATAACAAGAGCTTCCCAGGCCCTGCAGGGTGACACAGCACACAGTTGTGGTTAGCTTGACTTCCAGGCTCTTTTGTTTGGCTGTTTCATGTGTTCTTGTTTATTTAAGCATTTATTCCAACAGAACCAGCTTTCAGAAACAATGATAAGGAAGGAAAGAAGGTGTTTCCAGAAGGAAAAATGAGACCAGGAGGAGAAAGCAGCTGGGAGTGGGGGTGGGGAGGGCTGGGAGGAAAAGCAGCAGAGCTGGGGGTTGGGGGTTGGAGGACAAGCGCAAGACCTTGAAGAGAGGGGCAAGCGGAGACCAGCTTAAGATGCTTTGTCCCAAGTCAATCTTGAGAGACCTGGGATGTCTACATTTGTTTTGAAGCTTTCCTTGGATGTTGGTCCAGTAATGTATTTAAATGTGAAATCACCCTAAGGTGGCTGCCAGGCGCCTGCCTCCCCCGTTGTGTCTAGGCTAGGGGCAGTTGCAAAGAACAAGGAATCCAGAATACTGCCAGGTCCGGGGTAGACAGGCTTCATTGCAACGGCTGCAGGGGAAAGCAGGAAGTGAAGGCAGTAGGGGGCCCAGAGCAGAGGACCAGAGGCCCCAAGAAGGCAAGGGAAGCAGCCACATCCTGAAAGAGGCACTGTGGTCACCCAACATCTAGGTGGAGACAGGAAATAGGGGAGGTGGCTGGGGGCATGTCCCTTGTACCACCCCGCCCTTCCCTCTTAGTGCTTCCAAGCATCAGGTTCCAACCATCCAGGCTTTTAAGGGGGAGCTGTGCAGTGGGGGTGATGAAGAAGGACCACTGTACCCAAGGCAGGAAAGGCAGACAATATGGACAGGGGTCAGAGAAGTCTCCTCTAGGCTCCAGCTTCTGGCCTAAAATACCTAAAACTAAAACACACCTTGCACTTGATATAGTTTTGGAATGTTGGTGAGGTCCAGAGCTGGAGGCCAAAAAATAATTCTTGAGACGTCTTTGGTGCAAAAAGGTGGTTTTATTAAAGCACGGGGACAGGACCTGTGGGCAGAAAGAGCTGCCAACCTGGGATTGTGAGGAACGACCGATTATAAGCTTTGGGGTTGAGGGAAGTAAAGACAAAGGGAACTTTTGAAAGAATTTTCCGATGCTGAAGAAGACGTACAGGATACCCCAGGCCTAGCTATTGTCAAGCTAAGGTTGTTTTTCCCTCTAGGAAGACATTAACATTAAGACAGTTGAGAGCTTCCTGGAGGAACTTATACCCTGCCGGCCTTAAGTATTTGTCAGTGGGCTGCAGGTTACAAGGACATCCAATTTGAGGTACATTTTCCTCCGGAAGTTAGGTCATTGCCAAGAATGCCCCTTTCCTGCAAATCACCAAAACAGCTGCAGACCGAGACCCATGTCCTGCAGGACAGCGATCTCCATAAGCCAACCACTGGGTCTTCCTCCCCCTAGCTCCACCGCAGCCAGGAATGCCCAAGGAATGTCACACACACCCCACTTGGGGGGTGGGGAATGTCTGCAGGGTCTCAGCTGTGCCCTGTTCCCAGCCCACCCTCTGCTCCCCCATCATACTGAAGAATTACACCCACTCCTGATCCCCAGGAAAGAATCACAATCCTATCGAGCTGTCACAGTCCATCCACCTAACTTCTTTCCATTTAACTGTTTCATGTAGTTATTTCACAGAAGTCATTTCTTGAGAACCACTAAGCCTGGCTTGGGCTATATTTCTGCCGGAAGAACACCTGCCCTCAGCCCCAGAGTATATAAAACTTTCTTTCACAGGCAGATAACGGAAGGTGCCCAGCCCCAAATTACTCATGCTGATTCCTTAGCAGGGAAGAAGTGTCATTGATCCAACCACGCATGCAGCGTGTCGGGCACACAGTGGCCACTCAATAAAGCGAAGTCATTGCTATTGTCTGAGATTAGTGGGCATTCCTAGCCCTTTATCTGCATTGTCCCAGGTCCTCCCTCACCACCCTGCCTGTCGGTGGTCCATGGAACTGAGGTCCCATCACGCCCCATGCTTCAGCCTTGATGCAGCACAGATGACCAGCTTCCATCAGTCTGGCCAGAATCCACTACCTGACTAAGGTCAGGCACGGGGATCCCCAAAGAGAACATGACCCCAGCCCCACCCAGAGCTACTGCGTGCCCAGAAGGGTAGACGATGGGGACAGAGGGAAGCTGTGAGGGTGGAGTTCCCGAGACCCAGCCTCCTCTTGTTCCTTGTTTTCCTGGATGTAGTTTTCATTGTGGGAAACCTTTTTTTAAAGGAGAGGGAATGCTTTTCTCAGAAATACTCACAGCAAGGCAACATCCCTACCTCACTTCCCCACTCCACCCCTCCCCCAGCTTCCTGGGGTGGAAATTCGTGATCTAGCCCAAGGTCCAGCCCCAGTGACATTCCAGACAAGAGGCAGGAAGTTGGCAAACAGACACAGCACTTCAAAGAGCTGCCTACAATTTACTGCCTCTGCCTTTAGGTGGCATAAATGCAGAATGGGCTGTGTGTCCTCACCTCCACTGGAAAACCACCATCACCCAGGTTTTGCAGTAGCTTCCCTGTTGTCCCCACTTCTGTCTTGCCAACCCATCTGCCCCCCAACCCCATCCCAGACCCTATTTCCTGCACAGCAGCCCTACTGTGCCTGTTGGAACCCTCGGATCCAACGGACTCCACCCTCACAGTGAAAGACCTGGGTCCCATCTGGTGGAAACTCCTTCATACTTCTCCTTTTTGCTGGATCCTCTGCACCTCACTCTTTCCCCTCATTGTTCCCTGAGCACCAGGGGCTCCTGCTCAAGGCCTTTCCAGAAACAGTTCCCTGTGCCTGGAAGTTTACTTCCCCTACAAATGCCCATGGTTCGCTCTCTCATCCTTAAGGCGTTTTACTCTCCTTCTTGGGGAAGTTTACCCCGACTTGCCCCTACCACTGCACCCCTGCCCTCACCTGACCCCTCTCACTCCCTCTTACCTGCTTCCTTTGTTTCCCTACAGGGACCCACTGATCATGTTCCAACACAAGCTGTCCTTTGTTTATTATAATCCATGTCTGTCTCTTGCCACTATGATGTAAGCTCCTCGACAACAAGATTTTTTGTCTGCTTTGTTTGTCAGTATACCTCTGTCAAGCTTAGAAGTGCTTCATAAATATTTGTAGAATGAATGAATGATTCTATTCTCCCAGGTAGCCTGAGCCAACTGGCCTGTGGATTCCAGAGCTTCCCTGAGCAGCATCTTGCCTCCTTGTCCCTCTTCCTCGTTCATTAGTGGGGGTCTCACTCCTGAGTACCCGGGCCAAGACTTCTTGTGGTAAGTTAGTTTTGCCCCAAGATTTCTCCTGCAAAAAGTTTCCCAGAAGGGGACAGATGGGCAAGCTCAGCTACCATGCAAAACACTTCATCATCGAGAGACTTGCCAGTTCTCTGGCCACAGACAGAATCTTGGGCCACCTCAAGTCCCCTCTGATACCACCTTCATTTCCGACCCCAGATTAGAGACTGTTGTCTCAGGCTTTTCCCCTCAGATTTGGAAGAAAGAACAAGAGTCTTTAAACTCAATAAGCTTAGCTGCAGCGGCTCTGATTTCTACTTAGGAAGGAAATGGATTAAGAATTCAAGACTCCTCACCCCATCTACTGAGCTGTGTCTACTCTTTGATTTCAAAGACCAGGCTGGTCTATGAGCCACGCTGGATATTTGGCATGAGGTCCCAGGTAATGGGTCTCTTCAGATACCAACACCACTAAGAGAGAGACAGGTGTGGGACGTGACCTCAAGATGGGCAAATTCCCATTGTAAGTGGCATGTGCTATGATCTGTCTGACATTCCACCTTTTAGCTAATTCCTTGCCTGTGGAGCAGTCAGATCCCATTCCTACCTGTGCCCCACCTCCAAATCTCCTACCCCAACATTGCAGCACCCTGGAATTGACCCACTCTTTCCAGTCCTGCCTCCAATTTCTGAGCTTTACAGTCTAGTCATGGATTGTTGCCACTCCTCGATAAATCTTCTTCTTAACTGTTCCCAGGAAATGCCCACCTCACCCTAAAGAAGCAAGAAGAGGAAACTAGGAATCTTCTTATGGCTTCCTTTAGTTCAGAATTGTTTAGCACCCCTGAGCCCACTAAGCCATGGATTCCATGGCCATCTGGAATGCTGAGTATGTGTAGAAAGTGAGAAGGGGAATAGGGTTCCATATGCCTCCATTCCTAAAAATTCCCAGAAAAAAATATTTTTTATAAATGCTGAAAATATGATACAACTCTTCATGGAATCAATTAACATGAATCATAGTTCTGTTTGTTCTGAAACTATAAAAATCATAATTTTTCATGACGATAGAAATAAAAACCCTAATTTGTCCAGCAAATAGTTTTAAAACAATTGGATATCCACATGCAAAAAAAATTAAAAAGGAAAAAAAAGGAACTCAAACTCATAATCTCATGCCACATACAAAAATTAATTTAAAATGGATCATAGATTGAATTATAACAGGTAACATGGAAAAGCTTCTAGAAGAAATATGGGGAAAAATATATGCCCCTGTGGTCAGCAGGATGACTTCCCAAAGATGCCCATTCCCTAATCCTGAACCTGGAATATGCTAAGTTATATGGCAAAGCAACTTTGCAGATGTAATTAAGGTTACAGACTTTAAAATAGGGAGCATATCCAAGTGGGCTTAATCTAATCACAAGATCCCTTAAATACAAAGAACTTTCTCCAACTAATCAAAAGGGAAAATTAGAGATTCTAACTGTGAGAAGGATTCCACATGCTTTTACTGGGTGTGAGGGTTAGGCACTTATGTGTGAGTATCAGAGAGAGGTCTCTAGGAGCTAAGGGCAGCCCTGGCTGACACCAGCAAGGAAATGGGGACCGTGGTCCTATAACCTCAGGGAACTGGATTCTACCACCAACCTCAATGAACTTGGATTCTTCCAAGGAAAGAGATTCTTCCTGATCCTCTCAGCACAAGCCCAGCCAACCAACACCTTGGTTTTGACCTTATGAAAACCAGAGCAGAGAAAACAGCCAAGGAACCCACACTTCTGACCTCTAGAACTGTGAGATAAGAGATTCATGTTGTCTTGGGTAGCCTGGATGGTTCAGTCAGTTCAATGTCTGCCTTCAGCTCAGGTCATGATCCCAGGGTCTGGGATCCCAGTGTCCTGGGTCCCACATCAGGCTCCTTACTCAGCAGAGAGCCTGCTTCTCCCTCTGCCTGCTGCTCCCCCTGCTTGTGTTCTCCCTCTCTCTCTTCCTCTGACAAATAAATAAACAAACAAACAAATTAATAATAAAATCTTTTTTTTTAAAAGAAATTCATGTTGAATTATGCCACTCAATTTGTAGCAATTTGTTATAGCAATACTAAAATATTGATAGAGATCTTGGGTTAGACCTACCTAAAGATTTTAGATAGAACATAAAAAACATGAACTGGGGGCACCTGTGTGGCTCAGTCAGCTAAGTTGCCTTTGGCTCAAGTCGTGATCTCAGGGTCCTGATGTCTGCTTCTCCCTCTCCCCTCTCCACCTCTCATGCACTCTCTCTCTCTCTTTCAAATAACTAAATAAAATCTTTTTAAAAAACACATGAATCATAAGAGGAAAAATGTATATATTGAACTTCATCCCAATGAAAACCTTCTGTTCTTTGAAAGATACTTTTAGGAAAATAACAATGACCAACCAAACCAAGACCAGAAGAAAATTTTTACAAAACATGTATCCAGTGAAGGACCTGAATCCAGAATACACAAATAAATCTTACAACTCAGTAATTAAGAAGACAAAACACCCAATTTTTTTAAGTGGGGAGGGCCAAAAATTTGAACAGATGCTTTATCAAAGAGATAAATAAATGGCAAATTAAGCACATGAAAAGATGTTCAACATCACTGGCCATCAGGGAAATGCAAATGAAAGTCCCAGCTAAATAGCATGACATACCTGTCAGCATGGCTAAAATTTAAAAGACTGACAATACTAAGAGTCAACAAGGATGCAGAACAAATAGAAATCACATGCGTGGCTGAAGGGAACACAAAATGGTACAGCTATGTTGGAAAAGAGTTTGGTGGTTTTTATAAGATTAAACATACGCTTATCATTTGATCCAGCAATCCCCCCATAGTTATTGAAATGAAAGCACAGGCCCACAGAAAGACTTGTACGTGGATGTTCATAGCAACATTATTTGTAATGGACAAAAGCTAAATTGAGAAATATCCTAAATGTCCATCAACCAGTGAATTGGTAAACAAATTGTGGTACACCCATGCAATGGGATACTACTCAATAAAGAATAAAGTATTGATACATACAACAACATAGATGAATCCCAAGAATATTCTAACTGAAGAAAGCCAGACTCAAAAGGCTGGTGTGTTAGTTTTCCAGGGTTGCCATAATAAAATATCACATACTGGGTGGCCTAGACAAGAGAAATTTATTTATTTTCTCACAATTCTGGAGACTGGAGGTATAAGATCAAGGTGTGGGTAAGGTTGGTTTCTGGGAAGAACTCTCATCCTGGCCTGCTGACAGCCACCTTCTGGGTGTGTCTTTACATGGCCTTTCTTCTGTGTGTGTGTGTGTGTGTGTGTGTGTGTGTGTAGAGATTTCTGTTGTCTCTTCTTATAAGGACCCCAGTCTTATTGGGTTAGGGCCCACTTATATGACCTCATTTAACTTTAATTATATCATTGGAGGTCCTATCTCCAAATATGGTCATATTCTAAGGTACTCAGGGTTAGGATTTCAATATGTGAATTTGGGAGAAAAAAACACAATTTAGTCCATAATAGATGGTAATGGGATAATTTCATTTATATGATGCCAGTTGGATGACCATCTAGAGAAGGAAAAATGGGAAGAACAAAACACAAATTGGTAGTGGCCCTGGGCTGGGGATTGGGGGATGAGAGAGAACTAACTGCCAGCGGGCCAGAAGGAACTTCCTGGGATAAAGGAACTGTTCTCTGTTTTGATCATATTGGTGTCATAAGCCTCTCCACATTCATCAGGACTTATTGAATCTACATCTAAAAGGGGTGAATTTTATTGTATGTAAATTATCCCTCAATAAATCTGACTTCAAAAGAAGTCAGACCCCCCATTTTGGTTCCACTTGGTCCACATGGTCCCTTAAATTTGATCATTCTTGTTACTTATGCTTTTGACAACAACAGATGAGTTTTCTAGAGTTTTTCTGCCAAGTATTCTGCAGTGAAAGACCTATTTAAAGGCAAAATACCCAGAAGAAGGCTCTGTGCCTTTAAGATCCCTACAACTCAGGATAATGATTTAGAATGAATTGCCTGCTTTCCTTCCTCTCATCCCAGCTAATAGTTCATCATCAGAGTAGATGATGATTAAAAAAAAAAAAAAAAAGAACACAGCCTATCCCATCTTACATCTTCAGGTTCCCTGTATTTTACCAGAAAACAATGGTTGAATTCTCTAAAGTAAGGACATGTCAGCTGCCATCCTCAGAAGTGCTGACAACAGAGACCTCAGAAAACAAATGAACACTCATCCCAGACCTCTCCGTCAGCAGTTACCCTTCATATAGAGATGAGAACTGCTCAGTAGGAACAGAAGGGGAAAAAAAGATGGGAACAGCATCTGCCCTAGGGCATTCCTGCTTCACTTTACCATTCCAGGTCTCCCACACAGCTCAGTGAAATTCAGAAATGCCCTAGATTTAAGACTCTCCAATCCTGATGTTCTACCTAGATAGGTAAGTCACAACCCACTGTATTATATGTACTGGGCCAACTGCCAGAGGGGGAGTAAGTGCAAGAAAGAGATGCTGAGTCAGCCTGCTTCTCATAATGAGCAGTGAAAATTGTGAAATTTTTTCACTTTTTCTCCTTCTGGGATCCCTATTACGTGACTGTTGGAATGTTAAATGTGAAAAGTGAAACTCTTTAAGTTTTTATCTTTTATGCTACCATATTATATTGAGTCGAGGACACTACAGATTGTAAGGAAGGGGAAAAAGTTGCAAATTAAACTATGCCCCAATTATTTTTTATTTCTTAGGAATTGTAGTGTGTATTTATTCAAGAAGATTTTAAACTTATTTAGACAGATTTTTTTTCATCCCATATCACCTATGAGCCAATAAAAATATAGATGCAAAGAAAATTGATTGGTTAAGGTGTTTCTTAAATCTATTCCTAACCTTCTTGAACTATATTTCAAATCAAAGTCATCATATTCCATGTTTTGCCAGGCTGTCTTTCTTGGCCAAGGTTAGTGAATGTTTTCTGCAAAGGACCAGGTAGTAACTAATTTGGGCTGTGGGGGTCATGCACCTACTTGACACTGCTATGATGAGAAACAGCCATTGGTAATACTTAAATCAATGGGCATGGTCCAAAAAATCTTTATGGGCACAGGAATTTGAATGTCATCATTTTCACATGTCATGAGATATTCTTCTTTTGTTTTTTTTCCCAACTATTTAAAAATAGAAAAAACATTCATATTTATAGGCTATGCAATAGCAGACGGTGGGCTGGATTTGGTCTGTGAGACTTAGTTTGCCAACCCTTTTTCTATACTGTCAGGAACATTGGTAATGCAGTCTATCTTTTTGAATCATATGCTGTAATCTCCAGGGTTGTCCTGAAACAATCCATCTTGCAAATTTGGATGCTGGGGAACATTGGTCAGGACAGACTGGTTATGGTGCAGTAACTCTAAAATCTCAGTGGTGTAGAGACTGCCAGGAAAATGACAGAATAGGAGCCAGGCTCATCTTGTGCAGGGTGATCCCCTGGAGAACACCCACATTAGCATAAATAACCCAGAAAGCAACCTGAAGAGTAGCAGAACACTCCTTGCAGCCAGAGGTAGACAAGAGGCCACAACAAAGTGGATCCACCTCCTCCAATCACTCTTGGCAAGATCCCATCAAAACAGTGCTACAAGCCTGGCAGTGTGGAAGCAGCCCAGACAAGGGCCAAACCCACTCCAAAGTGAGTCCTGCTCCAGGGAGAGGAGAAGATAACCACACACCAGTCTGACTGTGGCCCCTGCAGTGGGCTGGGGCCAAGCAGCTGGTCTAACTACGGACCCCACCCACCAACAAAAGTTTCTCAGGGGACAACACAGGGAAAGTGCCCTGCAGTTTGGTGCTACTTCATCTCTGGCAAACTCCTGGTCTTACTCGACTCAAGCCCAAGGCAGCCCCAGACTGGCCCACTAATACCACAGGCACCAGACTCTGCCCATGACGGGCAGAGAACCATTGCAGGCTACACTGAAAGCAAACACAGCTTCACCACAATGGTAGGTCACCCCTGTAGCAGCACACATAGGAGACACCCCTGAAGCACAAGTTTCTGGTGAAAAGAAGACATTGCACTGTGGGGTACTATAGGACCTCTTCTTCATAAAGCCACTACTTTCAAGTGTGGGAGATATAGCTGACTTTCCTAACATGTAGAAGCAGACACAGAAATAGACAAAGTAAGGAGACAGAGGAAAATGTCCCAAATGAAAGAACAGAACAAAATCATAATAAGAGACCAAAACAAAATGGAGATAAGTAATATCTGAGAGTGAATTTAAAGTAATGCTCATAAAGATACTCACTAGAATTGAGAAAGGAGTGTAGGACCTCCATGAGACCTGCCACAAAGAGATAGGAGACCCAAAAGAAGAAGCAGTTAGAGATAATGAACTCACTAAATGAAATTAAAAATAGATCACCTGGATGGATGGAACTAGAGGGTATTATGCTGAGTGAAATACGTCAATCAGAGAAAGACAATTATCATATGATCTCCCTGATATGAAGAATTTGAGAGGCAATGTGGTGGGTTTGGGGGTAGGGAAGGAAAAAATGAAACAACATGGGATCGGGGAGGGAGACAAACCGTAAGAGACTCTTAATCTCACAAAACAAACTGAGGGTTGCTGGGGGGAGGGGGGGAGGGAGAGGGTGGTTGGGTTATGGACATTGGGGAGTGTATGTGTTATGGTGAGTGCTGTGAAGTGTGTACACCTGGCGATTCACAGACCTGTACCCCTGGGGCTAATAATACATTGTATGTTAATAAAAAACAAAAAATTTATTAAAAAAATAGATCACCTGGAATAAATAGCAAACAAGAGGGAGCAGAAGAACAGATCATCAACCTGGAGGACAGAGTAATGCACAAGTACACAAAATGATAATAGACCCAGGGAACTCAGCGACACTGTCAAGCATAACAGTCACATAATAGGGATCCCAGAAGGAGAAGAGAGAGAAAAGGGGAAGAAGATTTATTAAAGAAATAATAGCTGAAAACTTCCTGAATCTGGGAGACGAAAGAGAAATCCAGATCCAGGAGGCACAGACAGCCACCAACAAGACCATCCCCAAAAGGTGTACACCAAGACACAAAGTAAATAAGGTGGCCCAAAGTAGTGATAAAGAGAGAATTTTAAGAGCAGCAAGAGAAAGGAAAGCAGTTACATAAAAGAGAAGCCCCATAAGGCTATCAGTGGATTTTTCAGCAGAAACTTTACAGGCTAGAAGAGAGTGGCATGATATATTCAAAGTGCTAAAAGGAAAAAATCTGCAGCCAAGAATACTCTACCATAAATCTTTCATTCAGAATAGGAGAGATAGAGTTTCCCAGAAAAACAAAAGTTAAAAGAATTCATGAGCAGGAGCAAAACCAGCCATGTCCCCATCACACAAATTGCCACAGGCCTGTGGATCCCAAATCCACAGTCCAGCCACCCTCCTGCCTGAGTCAGCATGTACTGCTTGCCACCTGCTCAATGCCAAGTCAACACACCTTCACCTCAGACTGACAAGGACTCAAACTGACCCTCTTCCCCTCAAATTCCAGCCAGTGTATTCAAGTTTATGCACAAAAGTGGGCATAATTATAACAGCAGAATGAAGCAACTCAAATAGTGACACTAATTCTGCAGACTCTACAATGGATAAAAGGAGTGTGCTAGGCTGGAACATTAACAAACACATCAAAGAACAATACATACAACATGATTCTGGTTAATTAAAGAAACAAACCCAGAAAAAATAAAACAAGATGAAATCAGAAAGGGAGACAAACCGTAAGGGACTCTTGATCATAGGAAACAAACTGAGGGTTGCTGGAGTGGAAACAAACTAGGGTGGGGGGATGGGGTAACTGAGTAATGAGCATTAAGGAGGGCACATGATATAATGAGCACTGGGTGTCATATAAGACTGATAAATCACTGAACTCCACCTCTGAAACTAATAATACACTATATGTTAATTAATTCAATTTAAATTTAAAAAAAGAAACCCCCCAAAAATAAAATAAATAAAATAAAATCTCAATGGCTCAAAACAACAGTTTATTTATCACTCATGTAAGGTCCCCTGAAGGTCAGGGCTACTTTCTAGGACAGCTGTCCCTCATGCAATGACTCAGCTTTACTTCTTCAGATAAACACATAAACCTCAATATTGGAAAGGGACAAGAATGTGGGAAATCACATCTTAGCTCTTAAAGGTTTTCTTCTGGAAGTGACATGTTTTGGTTTTAATTGGCAAAACCAATCACATGGCATTGTCATTTGTAAATATATCTACAAAGTCATTGACATTGTTACCTCCAAAAGGTGGAATCTAATTCCCCTTCCCTCGCAAGTGACTAGACTAGTTGCCTCAGTGCTCACACAGGGAATGTTTCAGCGGTTGTCCTGTGTGACTTTCGAGGCTAGGTGTCTTACTCTGTTCAGGCTGCTAGAACTAGATAGCACAGGCTGAGAGGCTTCTGAACAACATAAATTTACTGCTCAAAGATCTGGAGGCTGCAAATCTGAAATCAGGATGCCAGCATGGTTGGGTGAGCGCCCTCTTCTAGGTCACAGTCTTTATGTGGTGCCTTCATATGACAGAAGTGGCAAGGGAGCTCCCTAGGGTCTCCTTTATAAGGGCTAATCCCATTCATGAAGTCTCCACCCTCATGACCTAAGCACCTGCCATGGCCCCACCTCCACATACCATGCATTGGGGATTAGTTTTAAACATAGGAATTTTAAGGAGACACAAGCATTCAGTCAATAGTACAAATGATTGAGCAATATTTCTGAATTTTAAAAAACATTAATGCAGCATAAACTATAGTTAAAATGACACCACCAGGCTCAATCTCAATGAAATATGCCAGACTCAATTGTCTAAAAATGGTCCTGTAACCGTACATGTATATATGCAGAAATGGGGGCGCCTGGGTGGCTCAGTCATTAAGTGTCTGCCTTTGGCTCAGGTCATAATCCCAGCGTCCTGGGATCGAGCCCTGCATCAGGCTCCCTGCTCAGTGGGAAGCCTACTTCTCCCTCTCCCACTCCCCCTGCTTGTGTTCCCATTCTCACTGTGTCTCTCTCTGTGTCAAATAAATAAATAAAATCTTTATATACAGAAATATAAATTTCTCTACACACACATACACTTAGCCTTCCATACTGTGTATATGTCATAGAAATGTCTATCACTCTTTTTTCCTGTTGCTAAAAAACACATAACATAAAGTTACCATCTGAGCCATTTTTAAGTGTACAGTTTGAAAACATCAAGTATATTCACATTTCTGTAAAACAGATCTCCAGAATTTTATCATCTGAAAAAAAGTTCATTTCAAAGTGTATACCCATTAAACAACTCCCATTTTCCCCCTCTTCCTGGTCCCAGCAACCACCCCCCCGACTAATCACCACTTTATTCTCTGTTTCTATGAATTTGACTACTTTAGATACGTCATATTAGGTAGAATCAAACAGCATTTGTCTTTTTGTGACTGGCTTATTTCTCTTAGCACAATGTCTTCAAGGTTTATTCATGTTGTAGTGTTGATGGGATTTCCTTTTTTTGAAGGCTGAATGATATTCCAACATATGTATAGATCACTTTTTTTTTTACCCATTCATCCATCAACGGGCATTTGGATTGCTCCCACCTCTTAGCTATTGTGAATAGTGCTATGTCCATGACCATGCAAACATCTCTTCTAGACTCTACTTTCAAAAGTATGGGATCCAGTGGAATTGCTGGGTCAATCCAGTGGTCCCATTTTTAATTTTTTTTTTTTTGAAGAAACTTCAATCTGTCTTCTATTATGGTTGCACCATTTAACAATCACCAACAGTGCCCAAGGATTCCAATGTCTCTACACCCTTTTGAACATTTGTCAGTTTCTGTGTTTTTTGATAGTAGCCATCCAAATGGGTGTAAAGTGGGATTTTTTTGTGGTTTGGATCAACATTTTGGACATTTTTTTTTAAAGATTTATTTATTTATTTGACAGAGAGAGAGATCACAAGTAGGCAGAGAGTCAGGCAGAGAAAGAAGGGGAAGCAGGCTCCCTGCGGAGCGGGAAGCCTGATTCAGGGCTCAATCCCAGGACCCTGAGATTATGACCTGAGCTGAAGGCAGAGGCTTAACCCACTGAGCCACCCAGGTGCCCCGGTCATTCTTAAATAATAAAAAGTCCTTTGGTCTTTTTGAGGTCCAAAAAACAATCTCATTTTAGCAAATGTGGTAGGCAAAGTAACATCCACTACTACCACAAAAATGCCCTAATCCTTGGAACCTGTGGATGTGTTTTGCTACATTTCAAGGGGGAATTAAGGTTTCTAGTCAGCTTCCCTCAAGCCCCCAGGTGGCCTGTGACTCCTGCAGGGTTAGCAGAGGTAGAAGCTGAAAGAAGATATAAGGGGCAGGAGAGATCATCCTTACCAAAGGCAGATATAGGACGATGCTTGCATCTTCTGGGTGGGACAGTCTCCCAGCAATAATTGTTTCTTTTCAATAGTGCTTTGTGGAGTTCTCAAAGTTACTGCTTCTGGGCCCTTGGGCAATCCTTGTCTCTGGCCAGGTGCTCCTTATCCCATCTTCACCCTCTGAACCAGTGGTACCTTCCAGCCTCTTTTGGCTGATGGCCTCTGTCCTTTGGCAAGAAGCCTTTAAAGACAAGCCTTTTTCAACAACCCCAAGGTCAGATCATTCCACCATTCCTCTTGGCTCATAAGAACACTCTGGCATCCTTTCCCCTCTTCCATCAGGGATAAATGTGTGGTTTTCTCCCCATTGCTTATGTATCTTTGCTTGGACACCAGCAGGGCAGTTCAAACCTAGCCCTTGATCTTTTCAGGGGAAAAAAAAATGTGTTTAAAATTCATTAATGTGGCTGATTTTATAATCTTGAGCTTCTTCTGAACAATGGCCTGGATTCTTTCAACATTTTCTTATGATGAACATTATGAACCACTTTTCTGTTCTTGCTTTTAGGGACTTTGCCTAAGTCCATTCTTAGTTAGCCAATATATGTTTATATAGTATATCTATGGATAAGTCAGAAATAGTTTCACACAGTAATAATATGGTTGCTGTTATGGTAAAATATAATGTTGGTAAGAACTTAGGAATCTTGAAATAATTTACATTTTTTCCTTAAGTAATGTATTTTCAGAGCTATTTGCAAAGTGTGTATTCTCTGAACATGTCCCCCAAACCTATACCCTTTTTGACTTTAAATTCAATATCATTGCCTATCTCTATAGACAAAAGAAACACCTTACAAGAACCCTCAACAAATTTCAAGTGACTTTAGCCACCACTTCCTTTCTTCCTTGCACATCTTGTCCAAGTTTAAAGTTCTCTAATGAGTACAAAGGATTTATACATCATGAGAAAGATTATTGTTGATGTCATTTATGATAGACTCTTAAATACAGAGAACAAACCAGAGGGAGGTCGGTAGGGGGAATGAGTGAAACAGGTAAAGGGGATTAAAAGGTACAAACTTCCATTTATAAAATAAATAAGACACAGAGATGAAAAGTACAGCATAAGGAATATAGTCAATAATATTTTAATATTGTTATATAGTGACAGATGGTAACTATACTTATCATGGTGAACATTGAGTAATGCATAAAATTGTCAAGTCACTGTACTGTACACTTAAAAATAATATAACATTGTATGTTAATTATGCTTCAGTAAAAAAATTTAACACCTCACCCCAAAAAAGAGGGAAAAAAGGAAAGCTTTAAGGATAAATTAAATTGTGTATTTTAGACCTAGGGCTTATAATTGAGTTAATTTTGGTAAATTTTTTGAGTTTTTTTTTCTACTCTTGGCACTCAGATTATTTTATATTTCAATAAAAACAAAGAGACAGCTTGGGTTTTGTGAGGAGGGAATTTGTGAAAAGGGCATGTCTTACTGACCAGTGAGTCCATTACATCATTTGTACACCTGCTATCTACAGGCACTGTGTCAAGTGCCAGGACACAAAGGTAATCAACCCTGGCAGTCTTTCTGGCCTTGGAGAGATTTGCATATTGCAAAAAAGAAGGTCATGCTTTGAAGTCTCAGAGTTGAGGATGGAGGAAGAGAGAAGACACACTGAACACCCAGAGAAGAGGCAAGAAGGACTTGAAGCCAAAATGGAGTCTAGACATGATATGGAAGGCACTAGAATCTGAAAATAAGTGAGGGTCTAAGGGTGGGAAAGTGTAATCAAAGCAATGGGTGAAAAGAGGCTCTTTTCCACAAGACAGGTGTCTATGCCCAAAGCAAAGTGGAAAACTGAAGACCAAATTCCGAAGAAATTTGGTCTAGCTCTCAATGAACACCTTTGGCCAAGTCATGTAAATGAAAAATGTGAAAGGGAAGTTCCTGTCCTCCTAAGCTCCTGTACAGCCTTTCTAAGCCTCAGTTTTTCTTGATTTCTAAATCAGGAATAATAATACCTATATTATATACCTGTTGTGAGGATTTGATTTTATGTATATAAAATGGCCTGCATAGTGTCAGGAGCATAATAGCTGTAAATGTGTTGAGCAACTATTTTGCTTCTGTTGTTGTTATCACCTGTAAATAAAACTAAATGTCATAATGGTGGATCCCATGGATTGGCTCTTTCAATCCTCATTTCACCCTCACTTTGGGATAACTTCCTGTTCCTGTGAAACTAGGAAATACATTTCCCAGACTTCTTTGCTTATAGGGTCTTAATGCTAGATGGGTTCCACCAGTTAGAGGTAATCACTTGAGATTTGAAAGATGAAAGGAAGTGGAGGCCATCTTCCAGTTGCTCTTTCTTTTGCAAATTTACTACATTAAGAGGGGCCTGAGGCATGGGCAGCAATGGTGGAAACAGCTGCTAGACCACCAGATCCCTGTGGGATTTTGACACCAACAAATGGTGGCTCCTGATTTCCACTCCTCCAGCCCTGCTGGTGTCTTTGTAAGTATCTAAGTCCCATATTAAATCCCATGTGTCTAAAGTACCTAGAGTAATGATTCCTGTTTCTAGAACTGAATCCTGACTTACTTAGAAGTGGATGTTTCATCTAAAGAAATCTCATACATAAACTCCCATGAAGGACTTTATTTTGTACTACTGCTTCAAAATGGCTTAGATTTAAATAATGAGTTAATTCCCATGTTTAAACCAATTCAATGTTCTTCTTAATGCCATTTTCTTTGAGAACAGTTAACAAAATACAATTAAAGTGTTCTGGGACTTTGAAAAGTTAACTCCAAGTACCACATTGAAAGAGGCAGAGTATATTTTTTTATTATAACCCAGCCATTGTCTTTCTTTATACTTTCTTTGGTTGAGAGGAAAATGGTCCCTGAAATAACTTTGCCTCCTCATAACTGTTCTTTCTTCCTTTCTTAGTATCAAGAACCCCAATTTTTAGCTAGGGACACTACTACCCAGCTAAAATTTATTCCCACTCTCCCTTAAAGCCACACATAACCATATGACTAAGTTTTGGTCAGTTAAATATAAGAAAAAGTGTTTTGTGTAATTTCTAAAAAGAGTCTTTAGAAGGAGGGTATAAACCCTCCTTTGCCCCTTCCTCCTTTCTGTTGGCTGGAGTATGAATGTGATGACAGGAGCATTAACAGCCATCTTGGGTCGTGAGGCAGTATAGTAATCATGGCAGAATAGAAGAGAATGAACCCGTTGCCTACAAAGCTGCTGTATAGGACTGGATTGTTTACCTCCAGATTCCTTTTACATCAGAAACAAACAAATGAACAATCTCAAACCTTAAAAAAGTCATTGTTATTTTGTTTCTGTTTTGTTATTACATGTAGCCAAGCCTATGCCTAATTAATAATAAAGGAACAGCCAAACTTCTTCTCTTCCTATCAACCATGGACGGTTTCTCAGTTTTTAAAAATTAGTGCATTCTCAAAAACTGCCTCCTTACTGAGACGCAGTAGGACATGCTGCCAAAAATGTTGATCTGGGTTTAAAATTAAAGACATAGAGTGATTTCACAGAGGCCAATTCCATGTACACAGCAGCAAAATTTACAAGCCAGATGAATAACTCTGACTTACTCATATGGTTGAGTAAAGGTAAGTCCTCAAGCATAGCTAATGATCCATTAGGGCTAGAGTTATTGATTCAGTGTGGCTGAATTTCAGGTCAAACTGTCTCTCTGTTGGTCATCATGTGACCACACCACAACTGACAGCACATCCAATGGTACAATCTGCTTTGCAGCTCTTTATTCCAGAGCCCATAGATCAGAGGGTTAAGACATTGGGCAAATGCAAAGACTCCAAAAAGCACCAGATTTAAAACAAAGAAAAACAATCCACACATCTTTCCCAAACCTATGAATACCAGGGTTGGTATCACATGTAAACCCATCTGCACTAAATGAATAAGGACCGTTTTCCTTGCTTTGATATTTGATCTATTAAAATGGCCGGCCCGTTTCCCTTCTTGGTAGATCAGAGAGTAACTTACAAGAATGATGGACAGAAGAAGGAAAAGGAAAACTATGCCGATGGCTCTGGCAGCAGAGCCATTCAAGATCACAGGGCAAAGGGGTTCAGATTTAAAAACAGCACCCTGAGTGGGGCTAGTACCCTCTATGAGGAATAAGCAAACATTCTTGAATATAATGATTGTCCAAGACCCAGCCAGAACCCTATACTTAACTGAATCTGCAAAAGCCAGAGATTTCAAAGGCCAGCAAATGGCCAGGTAAGTGTTGACAGCCATCAAGGCCAGGGTGAAGAGAATCCCTTCTCCAACACTTAGCTGGACCCCAAATACCACCCAGCACATCAGCACTGGACTATTGGCTAGCAGAGCCCGCATCCCTTGGAATACCACCCCCAGGCCACAGTAGGAGGAGATGCACAGCAGATGGTGACACAGGAGGATGTATCGGGCCTCTTTCTTCAGCTTCGAATTCTGTGACACTATTGTGATGACGATGACAGTGACAGATGTGGCAAAGAAGAAGGCAACTGTGTACACAGAGGCCTTCACTGTTGCTTCCAGCCTCAGCCAATCTGATATGTTGCAGTGCTCAGAAGACAAGTTCATGATCTTTCAGGGCAACTTGGCTCCTGCAGGATTAAAGAACAAGGAAGAGTGAATCTTAAAGCTTCTGGTGTGGTTTTCCAGCTCTGTGACCTAGCAGAAATCGCAAGGGATACATTACACCTTTTTCTGTATAGAATACAACAACTTCAGACAGCATCAACATGAATCAAAGAAACTGGAGAAAGCTTCTGGGCTCTTCACTTTATTTCAAGAGAGGAGCGCGTGCTCAAACCATCCAAAAGGAAAGTTTGAAAGATGTACTCTCAGGAGTCAGCAAATTGCTCAAAATCAGGTCAAAGTTTTATTCTTTGTGCATCCTTTTCCAACTTTGATTATGAGAACTTTTTCGACTCAGAGCCACAGTTGATGAACCCAAGTACTTGTTAACACTTAGCGCATGCAAGGGTCTGGGGAAGACATTAGGGCAAGAGCTATAAGGAATGTGGGGAAGCCATTGATGCAGAGTCCTGAATTCATTTGTGTCCATAAGACATGACAGGGATATTAACAAAATGACAGCAGTTACAGGTGACATTTACCCAGGACTTTCTAGGGATCAATACTATTTTTAGAGCATATTCCTCACCAGCTCTGGAGTATGTTTTATTTTCCACAAAGTGGTTTTATTATGCACTTTTCACAGATGGGGAAATAGACCTAAAGAGGCTAAGTAACCTGCTTGGGGCCATATTGTTATTGGGTAGAGGGGCCAGGATGTGAATTTCAGAGTACAACTCCAGAACCCCCTCTCACAACCACTATAAGAATGTTCATGTCAAATGCAAGGTCAAATAAATGCATGCTATGAGTTCTTCTTTGGCCAATGTCATTGGCTCCCAATGTCAGCTGGACCGCATTTGTAGAAATACTGTTTCTGTTGTTAAGCTGGAAGACTGAACATCCAGCAAGGTTCTGGGATCTTAGGATTACTGAGGGACTATGACCACTGAAATGGTAGTAGACACATTAGATCTTCTCAAGCAGAAACAGTGGTAAGTGGTTGTGTGTTGCAGCCTGGGGATCCTCCAAATCTCAGGATCACTGTCTCTGAAAGTCTACTGTAGAGATGCCAACCTTTGCCTCCCACTATGGCTTTACTCATTCCTCATCACCTGTTGCATCACCTCCCTCATTAGAGTTGATTGGAACTAGGGGTACACATCTGACGCTGAGCTGAATCCACCACTGTCTGCCTTTTAAAAATCTGACTGAAGAATTCTCAGAGAATGGAGTTTGAGCGTGATGTTGAGTGATTGGCCTGCCAGTCATATTGGCGTGTAGGTGAGTAGAAGAAAATGATCGAGAGAGGTAAGAGAGAACCAGAGGGAACCACAGAGTCCCTGCAAGGCTCCAAAAGCCCTTGCAAGGCAGAGAGAGAACAGCCTGGGCTCCTGAATTTCTGATTCTGCTGAGATGCTCTGAATTTTCTGTGCTGGGGTTCTAAAAATATAACACACCCCTCTATTATTTAAGTTAGCTTAAATAGGTTTCCCTCTGCTCCTTTAGGTCGGCCACTAGCATTGTAAAGATATAGAGTGGACCCTGAAGAGGCCCAGTATATCATATGGATTTCCTAAAAAGTGTATCACTGTGGAGACAGCTGCTGCAACTTGCCGAGAATCTGAGATGCCACAACTCCTTATGAAATTCTTTGCCCAAGGCATCTGTTCTCCCCCTGCACATTGTGTTGTCACCCTTTGTGGAGAATTTCTCCTGTTCAGGTGGATTTTGTGCCACTGCTGTGCAGTCAAACTCCATGCATTTATTCTTCTCTCTCCAGCCCCCAGAGAGGAATAGAAATGGGAATGGTCATTGTCATAGTCAAACTCAATCATCACACTTTCTTTAAGCTGCAGAATTTTTGGTCAAAATCTTATACCAGAACCCTTCAAAAATCAACAGAAAAATGCTTATCCACAGGGCACACTCCTGTAACTGTCCTCAAGGCACCACCGTAGACACCAAGGGCCCCAGTGAAGATGGCAGGCAGACCCTGGTAAGTTAGAACTCTGCCCTGCCTGGTGGAGTCATAAGAACTGGGCTTTAAGCCTTGGTCTGTGGCCAATTAGGAATGTGATTGTGGATAT
Source organism: Enhydra lutris kenyoni (assembly GCF_002288905.1). Classification (NCBI taxonomy): domain Eukaryota; kingdom Metazoa; phylum Chordata; class Mammalia; order Carnivora; family Mustelidae; genus Enhydra; species Enhydra lutris. Next base: position 38,695,258 of record NW_019154085.1, on the reverse strand, counting down.
CAAAGTCACTTTGCTTCTCTGGTCCTTGGTTCCTTACATCATAGTCATGCAGGATTACAAGTTCCACATCTTTTCTATCTACAGAGCCATCCTCACTGACATCCTCAAGAGCCAAATCTTAACTTGGGCCAGGAGATTCCGGGCTTTTTCCTTATTCTTGAGACAAGATTGGCCTGCCTTGATTTGGAATGTCCCCAACTTATCCTTCATGGCTGAGCTTGAATAGAACTGCCAGCTTTCTAGGACAGGGCCTGCCTTGTCCTGCTAGGTCCCCTCTAGGACCTAAAACCCAGTCACTGAGTCCCTGAATTAGAAGGTCACTGCTGGCAGGCTACACAATTGTGACAGCTTGCCTGTCTGCCTAGGCCTCCCAACAATGCTCATTCCCGAGCTCACTGTTGCTGGGTTTGACCCAGCTGATGGGCTATGCTCCCCCATTATTCAGTCTTGCTTCCCATCCCTGATTCCGCCCAGAACCTCAGTCATGTCTTCAGCTTCCCTGTTGGATTCTTCTTTTCTGCTCAGCAGGGTTTCCCTGCTCCTGCATGTCCCCCACCCCCATCATTCCTACACACCTGTCTGGCTCTTTCACAGCACATTCCCAACAGCAATGAGTGGGGCTTGGCCTTGTTGTGTTCTATGACTTGTAATCCTACACAGAGCATCAGAGACTCCCATTGCACCTCCTTTGAAAAAAAAAATTTACAAGCTTCTTTTCTCCCAAATTACTGTAGCTACAACTATAATAAACCCCTCTCCTTCCAGATCTAATACACGCTTTCAGGCAACTAGTTTCTGTGGCTTTCTAATATGTTTAACAGACTGATCGATGCAGCACATCACTGCATCATTCTACTCTACGGATCTTCACTGTGCATTGAAACACATGACGCATATCCTAAGCAGTGAGCTTACCAGGTGGTAAAACACAGGTGCTGACACGCAGAAGCCTCTCACCCAACAGAAGAAACAGAATACTATATAACTAGGTAATAATAACCAGAAACATCATGTAGTTTCACTTAACCTGCCAAATGAGCAAGAAAGTTGGGTGTCTCCAGCAGAGTTGAGGGGTTGTTCAGAATAGAAAGGGTCGTGGAGTCAGTGAGAGAAAGCTTCTTGGAAGACCTGAGACTCAAACCTAGCCTTTCAAGGTTGAAAACTAGAAGAAAGCAGGACCCAGGGTGTGGTGGATAGAGACGAGGAGAGGTCCAGATTGCAGGCAACAGAAAATTCGAAGAGCCAGGCTGGGGCAAAACCTGGGAGCTTCAGGAGAGATGAAAAGATCCAGTTTGGGGGACTGAGGGCTTATTCAGAGGACTAAGGACAAAGTCTGGGACCAGATTTGGAGGACCTTCATTCCATTCCAAGGGTAAAAATTCACTTTGCACTCAATAAGGAGCCTTGCATGATTAAAATTAGGAGTAGCCATCTGATATGTTAAGAGGACACATGAGATGCCCACCCTTGCCTGCACAGCGGGGTCTGATAGGAGCTCTACAGAGCAGGAAGCCTGGCAGAGGACAAATGTACACAGTGAAGACACTACTACCATAGCAAGTGGCTTAGAATTCTTCTTGCAGACATAAAATCGCCGGGAGAGTTGCAAATCTGCAAAATCAATGAGGGCAAGTTTTATCACCTTTAATCTATTTATGAGAACTCAGAAAGATGAGTTATCTATTCAGGATCATGCCGCCAGACAGAATCTCCCATTCTTCAAATCCATATTCCTTCTCAGAGGTGTATTTGCCAATCAAGAGCTCATGGCAACAAAAGCCACATAGGAAGTCCCCTTCTATATGTCTTACCTCTACTCATGGTTCATTCCTAGAGTCTTTTTCTTTGGAAATTGTAAAATGGAAATACCTATTTTCCTCCAGCCCTAAAGTTTCCTTTGGCTTCAGCTCTGAAAGAAAACCCTGGAGCTAAGAATCACATTTGTTCCACAACTGCTGTGATGAAATCAGAAGCAGCTGCCACCACTCCCTACAAAAATCCTGCTGGAAGCATGGGGGTGGTGGCGGGATGGGCGCCTAACAAAAGCAGGGAAACAATGGGTCTCATCCTTCCAAAGAGCCTGACTTATGGCAAACCCCTGAGGGCAACATGCTACCCTTGGTGGGAAACTGAATATATGAACACATATGGTCAACCCATGTATAAAAATTAAATGCTGATCCACAGCCTGTAGCAACCTGCCAGGAAACCAAGCCCTCGTCCACAGTAACAGGTGTCTCTTGTGACCATCCAGGTAGCCAGACAACAACCTCTGTAATAACTGGCCCCAAACAGCCAGGACTTTATTAATGATTGGCAGCTTCCCTAATTTTTGTCCCTGCTTCCAACTTAAGACCAACCAGAGAGAACCAAATATGTCCCCCCACCCAGTCACAAAGACACCCCACTTCTAGTTAGCCCTCCTCCAGCTTCCCCAGGCTCTCATCAGGGCACACCTGTAGCCTCCCATGTCCACACTAAGCTCTCCTATTCCTCTGCCTGCCTCTGAGGTTTTGTTAAAAAGCAAGTGACTGGGGTTCACTCCCTTGCTCTCGCAACCTCTGACTAGGTGGCCTTGGTTTTGCTCATCTGGTCGGTCTTTGCTCGTCTTCAGATCGGTATGAAAAGAAGATGCTAGGGGCCCTCCAATAGCATGTGTACTTGGAGCCATTTCCCCAGGGAGCTAATGAATGGGTGGCAGCACATTCTTCTTCTCCAGCTTGTGCCCCCATGCTAGTCCACAGTAGGGTCCAGGGAGACAGATACCTTCCACAGAAGGGCACTGCCTACCTTGTGAGTCCAGGGTCACTGAGCTGGGCGATCTCCCCCACTCTTACCTCTGAGGGCAACCATTCCTGAACAGACACCCCAATTTCGAAGAAAACCAAGAGAGCGTTGGATGGGTGCTAATATGAGGGAAGAGTCTGGAAGGGAGATAGGAAGAGGGTAAAGACACAAACAGAATGTAACAGTAGATACCCATGCTGACTGCTCACTATGAGACCGCTCTGGGGGGAGCTGACTTCTTTAATCAGCACATCAAGCCCAATAAGGAGGCACAATCTTTTTTCACATTTTTCCCAAAAGAAAACTGAGATATAGAGGTGGGAAGGAAGTCATTCAGGGTTAATGAGCTGGTGACAGTGATACTGGAGCTTGGACCAGGCAGTCCACCTGCAGCGGCCAGTCTCTAAACCCCTGGGGCCAGGTGCCCCACGTCAGGGAAGGGCGATACCTAAAGTTTGTGACAGACTCCCCCACAACTTCCTCTCAGGGTGTTGCTGGTTAATGCTGAAGTCTGGCTTCCAACCTAATTCTTCTGATTTCTGAAATGACATTTGGCTATTGTTTGTTGAGTTTTTTCCCAACAAGACCCTACTGGTGCAGGTGAATTGAATTCTTCTTTAAAAAGAAAAGAAAAAAAAAAAAAAGACTTAGGTATTATGGTCTGAATCATGCCCTTTCCAAAATTCACATGTCGAAACCCTAACCCCCAGAACTTCAGAATGGGACTGTATTTGGAGACAGAGTCTTTAAAGAGGTCATTAAGTTCAAATGGGGCCATTATGGTGGGCTGTAATTTCATCTGACTGGTGCCCTTGCATCCTTATAAGAAAGGGAGATTTGGACACACACAGACCCTAGAGATGTGTGTGCACAGCGAAAAGACCATGTGAAGAGGCAGCGAAGGGGTGACCTCAGAGAAAACCAACTCTGCTGACCCCTTGATCATGACTCCCAGCATCCAAAACTGTGAGGAAATACATTTCTGTGGTTTAAGCCACCTTTTCTGTGGTATTTTGTTTCAGCAGCCCGAGCAGACTGATCCAGCAGGGAAAAGCAGCTCCTAGCGACCACCTTAGTTCCAGCTCACTGAGAAGGGCTCAGACTCTCCCATGGGTCCACCCAGACTCTCCCCAGAACCTCTACCTGGGAATTTCTGGAGGAAAGATCTCTGAGAGGAAGGAGGGCCTTTCCTTCTTGGGTGCTCGCGGTCTGTTGGGTAGTGTGGGCCAGGTTTAGGGCCAGTATCTGACTTACCGCCAGTGGAAAGGACCATCAGCTGAAAACAAAGCTCAGAAAAGATTCCAAATGCTCTGTGGCTAGCGGCAGAAGGCCAATGAGAAGAAGTGGATACTCAAAGAATTGCTCTTAAAACCCTCCCTGGATGATCAGATCTCCTCTCTTACAATAAACATGCCCTCCTTTCTTTTTTTTTTTTTTAACATTTTATTTATTTGAGAGAGAGAGAGAGACAGTGAGAGAGAGCATGAGCGAGGAGAAGGTCAGAGGGAGAAGCAGACTCCCTGTGGAGCTGGGAGCCTGATGCGGGACTCGATCCCGGGACTCCAGGATCATGACCTGAGCTGAAGGCAGTCGCTTAACCAACTGAGCCACCCAGGCGCCCTGCCCTCCTCTCTTTAAACATGTCCTCCCCTCTGCTCTAATCATGATCTTACTTCTTTGGTTATTTTTAAAAAATCACTCCAGTCTGGGAAGCTTTGGTGATCTCCTCTGTTATTCTTCTCAAAGCAGGCAGGAAGGAAGGGAGGAAACCGGTGTCTGCTGAGTACCAGTCACTTGATATCAAGAAAGAGCACATAGTAAATATTAGCTCTGATTGTTGATCATCTGAGAACAGCTCACAGAGGTGACGTGGGAACTAGATGAGATCACAAAGGCTCTCTAGGTGTATCCTGTGATTTCTGTTGGCAGCAAAATCACACATTTTTCGGAGTGCTTTTTCAGGCAGTTAACTTTTTGAGTTTGAACTCACCTTTTTATTTATAGAGGGAAATTCTCCGGCTTCCTTCCCCACTCTTTTTCTGACCAAAATTTTGATCTACAGGTGTTCTTCTAAGCACTCATAGGATTCATTAATCCAGAGACCTGACACCTTGCTTTACAAGAACCTTGGCCTTTTCTGAGCTACTTAATGTGTAAAAACATGTCTTAAAAAACAATGCACTTGTGCGTGTTTACTTGAGGTTTTGAAACACAAGGCTGCCCATGAACAAGGGTAGCCACATGAAACAAATCTCCAAACCTGGAATACAAATAAATATTCAAGGAGAAAGTATTGAAAAGAAGGTAGTTCATAAGAGCACTGACAAAGCTCTTTTCATTCTGTATCTAAATAATAGTAACTGTGTGTGATCTAACCTTACAGTAACAATGATAACAAAAAAGGACACAATTTAATGACATATTTCACTGTGCTAGGTGTATCTGCAGCTATAAATAGACAAAAGAGCCATACCAGGATTTCAGAAAAACACTGTACATTAATACTAACTGTAATGAAATCATAGGCAACAAACAACATTTTCCATTAATCTTCATATGAGCTTAAATAATGAATTTATATGATATCACCAGCGCACTGGCTAAAATAAGAGTCATTCGATTCTGCTTGGATGGATCTCTCTGCACTGGTGCAGACTAACTATGAACAAAAGTAGTGGTCTCGACACATAGACATGTATTCACTCAGTTGGTGAATTCTGCTCAAGGTATCATCCAATTTTCAAAAGTTCATGTATCGCCACTTCGCTTTTGTCAAAGACCTATACTGGTTCCTGTTTTCACTAACTGAAAAAAAAGACCAAAAAGCCACAATAGCCTTCCACAGTTGTTGGAGCCAGGATGGAGGAAGCACGCACCCCAAGCAGCGAGAGACCCTCCCCTCACCCCACGTCCTTCCCCAGGACCATGCTCAGCATCTCAGCTTCAGGCTGCCAGACTTTTGAACTATGCCTATGAGCCTCACCTCAATTTATTTTGTGCAGCCACTAGGTCCTATGGGATCAGAAAATCTATGGGAGTTGATATTGGGATCTGGGAATGTTCACAAATTTCTCCATATAAATAAATGGTAATTGCTTCTTTGCTTTATGTCATTTTGGCTTACAAAATGTTTTCATGGGGGACGGGGGGCACCTAGGTGGCTCAGTTGGTTAAGCAGCTAACTTGATTTGGGCTCATGTTGTGTTCTCAGGGCCATGAGATCCAACCCCTCATTGGGCTCCATGCTCAGTGTAGGGTCTGCTTGAGATTCTCTCTCCCCCCTCCCTCTTCTCCTCTCCCTGTTTGCTCTCTCTCTCTCTCTTTCTTTAATAAATAAATAAAATCTTTTAAAAAAAAGAAACACCTGGGTGGCTCAGTTGGTTAAGTGTCAGCCTTTGGCTCAGGTCATGATCCCACGGTCCTGGGATTGAGGCCCATGCTCAGGGAGGAGCCTGTTTCTCCCTCTGCTTGCCATTCCCCACTGCTTGTGCTCTCTTTATCTCTGACAAATAAACAAATAAAATCTTAAAAAAAAAAAAAAAGCTCTCATGGGAACAGTTTAATTTCAGATAGCATGATAAACCTGCACATGTGTGCCCACTAGTGTGGATCTAAGAGTTGGAGACCCATCAGTATCCAAAACACACCAAGAAGTCTCTAACATCAGGGAGCTTACACAGTCAGAGCCCCTGACACTAACCTAGCAGTCAGTAGACAGATGGTATTTTTCTCCCTTCCTCCCTATCTCTCCAGCCACCAAAGGTCAATATGATGTCTATAAACCACAAAAAGCAAACAGTGATCTATATGTTGCTAAGCATGTGATTCTCTGTGAATGCTATTTCCCAGAATTTGAGAGGATTTTGTCTCTGGTCTCTTGGTTTTGCATTTATTCTTGAAAAACGCTGAAGCTATTTGATTTGCTTTGCTTTAAAGATTTCTTTCCTTCTTTATTTGTCAGAGAGAGAGAGAGAGGAAACAAGAGAGAGCCACCCAGGCATTCCTGAAACTATTTTAATGTTACATTATTGAATTTATTAAGTTTTTCAAAAATTAATTTACCTGTGTATCACTTTAACGTTATTAAAGCTTGTAAGTCAACAATAGTTGCCAAGATAGTGAATTGTGTGTTTTGCTGGCAGGAAATCCTCTATACTATAGTCAGTGGATTTCTTTCTTGCACAATTAAAATAGTTGACCCATCCCAAGCAATAGCACACACACTTTCTGCCTCAGCAGACCCCACCTGGCTTTAGCCATAAACCAATGTTTTATCAGTACATTCTTCGCAAATCTGAAATCAGCAGATTGCATGAAACTCTTTAGCTTTCTCTCTCTGACTCAGCATTGGGGATTGCTGTAACTTTCTGTCAGATTTAATTCTATTTCCCCCAATTAAGGTACAATGTAATTATAGCTATTCTTATTAACCTTTTTTACAGGCTGTTATTTGTTTCACTGGATGAAAAAGAACCCCCTTAGTTTTGAAATCCACTTATAATATACATTGCTTGTCAAGTACTCCTATCTGTAGTAGGTACCTTTGAGTAATATAAATTATACTTGATTATATATGTCATGCAAAGTCGATTCTCTTTATCTGAAAACTCTGATTTAGAATTGAATGTAAAACCCATGGAATGCTTTAACTTTTGCCTTCTCTGTAAATTTTTACTTAGCACATAGTTGATTATTAACTTGAACTTTCACTTAACTATCATATAATTGATTTATCTCAGTTTTCAGAATCCTATATATTTACAAAGTTTCTTTGGCAAGGATATAAGCCTCTGACCATAGCAGAGTCTATTACCATATGGATAGGCTAGCATTTTTCCATAGGAAAATCCACTTATGCCAAGTTATTAAAGTTCTTGATTATTTTCATTAGCATTTGTATTTGCCTTTTAAAAATGGCATAGAATTTTGAATCATATTTATAGGGCAAATGGCTATGTCAATATTTATCTTTGTGATAATCTTAAAGTATGACCATTATATTTATCTGTTTATTTAATGGACTTATTCCCAAATAAGAAGCATATTATTATTATTAATGTTATTTGGCAAACATTGTTTATAACTATATTTTGTATTTTTCAATAGAAATTACATTGTAAATATTGGTGAAAAAAATTATTAATGTTGAAAACCTCAGCTGTGTTATCATCCAACCACTTTTGAAATATCAAAAAAATGAATAATCAGAATTTTAAAATTCATGTCCGTATCCCATTTTCTCCATTCATACATTCACTCATTCATTCATTCATTCATTCAATAACTATGTATCGTGTACCCACCTTGTGTTAAGCATTGTGCTAAATGCTGAGCCTGTGGAGATGAATGAGATATGGGTTCAGTTTTCAAGAAACTTACTTCATTGGATGAGGAAGAAATATATATTTTTCTTTCTTTCTTTCTTTCTTTCTTTCTTTACAATTTTGAAAGCTAGTTTCTTCTAACAATTAGACCAAAATGCACTCAGAATCTAGTTCACCTGTCTGATTATATTCTCTCTCTCTCTCTTTTTTTCTTTTCAGTTTCTTGTCTCTTCTGATTTGTTTAGTGTATTTTTCTCTGGGGTCATTGTTACTATTTTAGCATTTTGTTCTCTTGTTCACTTATTCTTCTCTGGACAGAATGACAAGATGGAAAAACTCACCCCAAAAAAGAGAACAAGAGGCAGTCCTGTCTGCCAGGGACATAATCAGTATGGATATAAGTAAGATGTTGGAATTAGAGTTCAGAATAATGATTATAAAGATACAAAACTGGGCTTGAAAAAAGCATAGATGGCACTAGATAATCCCTTTCTGGAGAAATAAAAAGCTAAAATCTAATCAAGTCGAAATCAAAAGATATTAGTGAGATGCAATAAAAAATGGAGGCTCTAACTCCTAGGATAATTGAGGCAGAAGAGAGAATTAGTGATGAAGAAGACCAAATGATGGAAGAATAAAGAAGCTGGGAAAAAGAGAGATAAACAACTACTGGATCACGAGGGAAGAATTCAAGAGATAAGTGATACTATAAAGTGAAACAATATTAGAATAATTGGGGTCCCAGAAGAATAGGAGTGGAGCAGAAGGTATATTGGAGCAAATTATAGCAGAGAACTTACCTAATCTGGGGAAGGAAACAGGCACTCAAGCCCAGGAGGCACAGAGAATTCCCCCCTTAACAGCGATAAAAATAGGTCAACACCTCAACATACAATAGTGAATCTTGGAAATCTCAAAGACAAAGAGAAAATCCCAAAAGCATCTCAGGACAAGCTGTCCTTAACCTACAATAGTAGAAACATAAGACTGGCAGCAGACCTAGCCACAGAGACCTGGCAGGCCAGAAAGGACTGGCATAATATATTCAGGGTGTTAAATGAGAAAAATATGCAGCCAGGGATACTTTATCCAGCAAGTCAATCATTCAGAATGGAAGGAGAGATAAAGAGCTTCCAGGACAAACAGAAACTAAAAAAATTTATGATCACTAAGCCAGCCCTGCAAGAAATGTTAAAGGGTTAGACAAAGGTGATTTTTTTTTTCTCTGTATCCCAATAAGAGGATCTGGGGAAGTTATTCTTTTTCTTGCATGAAAAGCCAGGTGGGAGATAGGGGTACAATGGTTGATGTATATATCCCAGTCGTATGTACCCCACAAATATATATTTGTGCCACTCTAATCTTGTGAGACTTGTTTCCATACTCAAATAACCTTCCAATAAAATTGTAATTTTTTTACCTTCCTTTTCACCACCTCTTGGCCACTGAAACTATCTGCATCCATGGGCTCAGGCTCCCACTAAGTCCGCTAAAGAATCAGGCTTACATCATGGTTATTGCCATTGTTATTGCCAATGTTACCTAACCTGAGCATCTACCTTGTTTCAGATTTTCCAACTGCCCTGATCTTAAAAGTGTGGTTGTCACTTAGTCTATGTCTTGAATTCCTAAATGTCTGGTCACAAAACGTTGAATATTATTTCTGGATGATCCAGGACTGGAGCTACATGAGGACATTTGCTCTTTCAGAGTTGTTAGAGTGGTACCATGCAAATCCCTGCCTGGACCCCAAAGATATCTGACCTGGTCAGAAGGTAAGTGTTCTTACTGAAGGAAGAACAGACTTCAGACAGAGGACCATTGGTAATAAAAGAGATGGGCCAAAAATGAGGGGGGACCTGTAGGGGACTTCAGTTTGTGTGACCAGAGCAGTAAGAATTTATATAACCAAGAAGGGATGTGTTATCTCTAGGTGGTCCTCCCAAAAATTATGCATCCTATTTTAACACTTGGAGATGGTTTGCTTGTAAGATTAAGATGCCTCTTTATATAACATCAGGAGATGACTAATTTGATCCTGGAAATGTAATCTATGGAAACCACTGAGTGTACTTACAGGTTCAACAGAAAGGTATTAAAATAACAGCTGAAAATAGAAGGATGCTTGTTCCCTTGGAAGCAATGAAAAGAAAATAGTAAGAAGTTTATAATGTATCACCATTGAAGAAGCAATGAGGCCCCAATTAATGTAATATCCTGATCTACTTAATAAGCATATCCCACAAGCTGAGAGATACTCAGCCATTTTTTTTTTTTTCTGCTGTGTGATAGAGTTGTGTGAGGTGTCTATAGTTAGTTAAATGGAGAAGTAAGGCATTTGTGGAGCTCAAAATCTTTTAGGGAAGATAGCTGTCTAAGCAAATAGTTTCAATTCTATGATTTAAGTGCTTTAATTCAAAGTGCCATGGAAATCAGAGGAGGGAGTCTAATCTTCCTAGAAGAGTCAGAGAAAACTTCTCATTGGGACAATGTTCTAAAAAATAAGGAACATTCATCCATCCAGCAAGCCAGCCTCCTATTCATCCATTTATTAGGTATGTGTTGAGTACCTCTGACTGTTCTAGATGCTGTGGATGCCCACTGAACAAGACAAACCAAGTCCTTCTTTGAGTGAGGTTGCCATTCTGGTGGGGTACAGATGATATTACCAAGAGAAACACAGAATGGCTCCTTAAAACCACCCAATATCAACCTTCAGACCTCATTTCCTCTCCCACGGGTATTTTCCTACTGAGACCAGAGTGCCTTGACCACTTAAACTGGAACATTTCCATCCTTTGTTTAAGTATAGTTCTCATCATGAAACCAAAATACCAATTGACTGTTTACCATTACAGTGGGATAATTCCAGAAGTGCATGATTAGATAAAATCAGGTTTCTGAAAATGCAGAATGGATAATCAATTTCAAGCAGAAATAATATTGAGAAACATGAGAACTCCTTACCTTATATTACCAGTGGAGGTCTTTTATGCCCGTGGAAAAATGGGTTCTCTTTTCTAGGAAAAAAGTATATGGAAGACCAGCAGGAGTTTCTCCGAGAATCCTGGGAAGAACTCCCAATACCCAGCATCTAATGGAAGTGAATCAAGCAAAGTCTCTCACTTCACATTCTCCCAGGCTCCTGAGTCTTCAGATCTAGGGCTCCTTCTGGGCTGGCTGCAACAAGTGTCACCCTATGATTCCCAGTGCAGAGAGCTGCAGGACCTCAGAGAAAGCGGGGATTTTTTGTGGTAACCACTTCCTGAAAGAACACTCCACGTCTTCTGTCCAAGAGGGAAGTGGAGGAACCCAAGGCCTCCCCTCTTTCACCCCTTCTGGGGTTGGGACCCACTTCATGGTGTTTGAAGGTGACAAGAGAAAGCGTTTCTAAAGAAAGCTAAAAAGCTTCTTTACCCCAGCATAAGGGAAACATTCAAGCCACTGGAAGCAGCAGTTTTGAGCCAGACTAGCCTTCAAAAATCTCATGTTACATCTATAGAAAGGACCACAATTTCATAACAGAGGCAAGAGAACTGCAGTTAGAAGCTTCTGTAAGGCACAGTTGGTTCCATTCTGAAAATTCATATTTCCTGTTTGCCAACATGTCTGCTTTAAGTCTCAAGCTGCTAATTACACTGCAAGTGTTACACACCGACTTCTCCTCATATTTATAGCCTCATTTCTTTTTAAAGTTATTCAAGTAATATGTTTGTTGTCAAAAACATAAAATAACAGATAGGCATAACTAAGAAAAGTCAAAATCCCCCATAACTCCACTTGAATATAAGCACTGTGGGCACTTTGCAGTACATCCTTCCAGCCTTTTTCCTGTGGTGAGAATGAGCTTCTCATCATCCATCCCATCCCATCCCATTGTAGAACATCCATGCAGATTTCTTGGGATTTACCCCATATCTACCTCCATTATGGAGCCTGATTTGGCTAAACTAAATTACCATAATCCTAGGCCCTTGCCATGGTGTTTGTTTCAGGGATCAGCACCTAATCCAGACCTAAGCCAATCAATACAAAACATTCCTTTGACCACCGGGAAAGGCACTTGATCAAGATGGTCCAATCAGAGCAAAGCCCAGGACTTCTCCAAAAGGCCAAGGGAGAGACACGCATCCCTTCTCTGTGTTTGGACAACAGGAAGCTGTTGGTGGCCAGCTTGCCAACACAACACAAACCCACTTTCAGCTGAGGCAGACGCTTCAGAAGGCAGAAAAGAGATATAAAAAGAAATTAGGTTTTTAAGGAACTTTCAGAGTTGCTAAATTGAGTTAACACCAAAACCTATCTTACTTCTGGAGTTTCTACTTATATGAGCGAATTCGTCTGCTTGTTGAAGTGAGTTTAAATTGAATTTTCTATTACTTGTAACTTGCATCTTAAATGACTCATGGAGATATTTTTATTAAAATGAGGCCATATTGCACACACTGTTTATAACTTCCTGCTTAAAAATATATAATAACCACCCTTTCTTTTTAAGATAAATATACTTTTACAAAATTATTAATTGCACTTGTCTACTGCAAATTATTAATTGCACTTGTCTACTGCAAATCATTTCACAGCATGCCATGTGCCTTTTACCTTGGATATGGTATTTTTTTTACCGTTCTGAACTTTTAAATTTTAGTTAAATCAGTCAGTCTTTCTCTTTATTTTTACTACCCTTTTTGTGTCATTCTCTAACCTGAGAACTCACAGTCCTCTGGGTTCAGCCTTTACTAGTGAAGATGACCTGATGGGAACAGCAACAAATCAAGGCTGGGATGCTTGAGACTCGAGACTTTGGGAAGCAGCCTGGGATTGTCTGAACCCCAACACCCCTGGCAGCTTCTCTCCAGCTTCCCTAAAATGAAGTATGTTTTGTGATTAAATTATGGCCAGTGGGATGAGAACAGATGTGACGTATGCAACCTCCCAGTTGTGCTCTTAGCAAGGGAAATGCCTTCCCCTGGATTTCACTCCCTCCTTGGGTTGGAGTGAAGAAATGAGGATAATCTTGTAGATAAGCAAGATACCTGGGGATGACAGCATAATGAGCCGGAAGGAGCCTGTGTCACTGAAGCTGTAGAAACTGCATACCTCCTAGACTCCTTTTAAGTGGACTGTTTCTTTCCATTTCATTCCATAAACTTCTCTCTTGTGGGAGCCACTGTTATTTTGGGATTTTATTAAAGAGCCAAACCTGTATCCTAACTTAAAGAGTATCATGTGGTTCCATTTTACATAGACACATACATACACATACCCCGCCATAAGAGAAGATAAAGAAAATGATTGTTAATGTTAATTAATTCAGGGAATGGTACTATAGGAGTTTGGAAGGAAATTATGAGCTTTTCTTTTAATATTGATTTTATTTTTTTAACCCAGGCAGCTCTAACTCATGAAGTCACATTATTCCCATGTGGTTAAACACCTTTTTTAAGTGTTTTTAAGTCACTTCACTTAAAGCCACAGCCCTAGACTTTATGCGTGGAAGAAAAGGGTACTGGTGGCAAGGGAGCAAATATCACAACAGGTGGAAGAGTGTAATTCTAACAAGATTGGCCGAGATTGGCATTGTGTCGTCCATCGTGAACGTGTTCTTCATAACCACCAGGGACCAGTGTTCAGTGACATTGGTATGTTTCTTTTTAGATAACATATTTTTATCTTTTTTTTTAAAGGTTACCAGAAAGTTATTGCAGGACTATTTACTGGATTCTGAGATATGATATAAATGTGTACCTCAATATGTTTTTCCCACACAAGGAAAAGTATTTAGAAAAATTTCAATACACATATGGCAAAAGTTCTTATATTTTTTAAAAAGTCCTTGCAAATGTTAAATTTTCATTCACCTATGCCTGTAAAAATTCAGATGTTATGTTCTTAACATATATTTATGTATGTCCCTTTCACTCATAGAAAAAGATCCAGAAGGATGCACAACAACTTAATAATCATGGTTACTTTCCAGGAAGGTTATTGGGCTAGCTTAGGGGAAAGGGGAGGCTGGAGGAAAACGGTGACTTTTTACATTTACCAGGATTGTATTGTTTGTATCTTTACAATGAGACTGATTTCATATACTGAATTCATACATCTAAAAAGCAAAATACAAGTTTTAAATAAACAGTGGGAAAATGAACTCAAAGTATTCTTTAAGTGAAAAAATCTATAGCTTGTGATTTTTCAAGAATGTATTTTTAGCTGATATTAATGGACATATTGGATAAGATGATTTCTACTACATATAACAGAAAACTCCAACTCATACAGACTTAGGACATCGTGAAAATCTTTTTCTCACATAAAAAAGATGGTCGTGTAGGCTCCAAGGTCAATTATTTCCCTGGCTTCATGTGGTCGTCAAGGTCCAGGGTCTTTCTGTCTTTTTAATTTGTCATGTTCTGCATGTTGGCTGTTTGCCCTCATTCTGATTCCCCTCACAGATGACCACAACAATTCTTGGTATCATATCTAGATTATTACAACATGTGGAGAAAGAAAAGGGCCTCTCTTCCTGAGTCTTCCTAGGACAGAAATACCTTTCCCAGAGCTCTCAGGGTCAACTTCCCTCCAGCATCTTTGGAGAACTGAGTCACAAGCCCGTTCCTGACCCAACCTTGGCAAGAGAAGGGGAATTAACACTTTTGACTTAGACTAGTTGTCAACAAGGGGAGATAAACATACATGGACTGAGCAAAACAATGAGCCTTCCCAAACATTATCTCTTCATGGATATATGCATAAATCAGAAAACTCAATATTGTTACATTGTCAGTTCTCTCCAAATTGATCTCTACATTCAGTGCAAAACCCTAGTAGTTTTTTTTTTAATGGGAATTAACAAATTGATTCTAAAATTTGTACAGAAAAACAAAAGACCTAGAATACACAAAACAACTCTGAAAAAAAAGAACACTACCAAATTTTAAGATTTACTATAAGAACTACACTAATTAAGACTGTGATATTGCTGCATGGAGAGACCTATATCAATGATAGAGAGGTCAATGGAACAGGATGGTGTTCAGAAAAAAGACTCATGTATTTGTATATCATCAATGGATTATTGCCAAAGATGTTAAGGTAAATCAATAGTAAATGGAGAATCTTTTCAATAAATAGTGCTGAAACAATTATATACATATATTAATATATTTTTTAAAATGAACCTTGAACTGTATCTTGAATCATATACAGAACTCAACTTGAATGGATCAAATGAATGGATCCAAATGAATGGATCATTACCTGAATGTAAAACCAACAACTGAAAAAATAAATAAATAAAGCCAACAACTATATAACTTTTGGGGGGGTAAAAAATAGAAGATGGGGCACCTGGGTGATTCAGTGGGTTAAGCCTCTGCCTTCAGGTCAGGTCATGATCTCAGAGTCCTGGGATAGAGCCCCGCATTGGGCTCTCTGCTCAGAGTGGAGCCTGCTTCCCTCTCTGTCTCTGCCTGCCCCTCTGCCTACTTGTGAGCTCTCTCTCTCTCTGTGTCAAATAAATAAATAAAATCTTGGGGTGCCTGGGTGGCTCAGTGGGTTAAGCCTCTGCCTTCGGCTCAGGTCATGATCTCAGGGTCCTGGGATCGAGCCCCGCATCGGACTCTCTGCTCGGCGGGAGCCTGCTTCCCCGCCCTCTCTGTCTGACTCTCTGCCTACTTGTGATCTCTGTCTGTCAAATAAATAAATAAAATCTTTAAAAATAAATAAATAAATACATAAAATCTTTTTAAAAAACTAAAAAAATAGGAGAAAAATCTTTGCAACCTTAGGTTAGGCAGATATGGATTTTACAGGATACAAAAAAGTTCAAACCACAAACTAAAAAGTGTATAGTTTTTTCCATACTCAAAACTTCTGCTTTTGAACTCTTATAACTTAATTAAAAGATAGTAACACAGATTTTTAAAGAGCACAGAATTTGAATAGACATTTCTCCAAAGAAGACATACAAATTGCCTAGAAGACATGAAAAGATGCTTATCATCACTATTCATTAGGGAAACATAAATTAAAACCACAATGAAATACCATTTCATATCCACTAGGAGAGTTTGCATCAAAGGGGGAGAAAATAACTAGTGCTGGAGCTGATGTGGAGATATTGGAACCCTCATACATTGCTGGTGGGGTGTAAAATGATATAGTGCCTTGGAAAACAACTGGCAGTTTCTCAAAACATAAACATAGAATCACCATATGTCCCAGCAATTTCCATGCCAGGTATATACCCCCCAAAATGAAAACATATGTCCGTACAAAAACATTCGGTTTGTACAAAACGTTCAGAGCAGTTAATAAAAAAAAATTTTTTTTAATGTTCAGAGCAGCATTGTGCCTAATAGCCAAAAAGTGAAAACAACACATATCCATCAACTGATAAACAGATAAATAAAATGGGGTTTATCCTTATGGTGGAATATTATTCAGCCATGAAAAGGAATGACATATGTTACAACATGCATGACTGCATTATGTTAAGTGAAAGAAACCAGAAACAAAACAAACCTACATATTACATGATTCCATTTACATGAAATGTTCAGAATAGGCAAATCTGCAGAGACATAAAGTAGGTGAGTGGTTCCCAGGGCCTCAGGGGAAATGGGTATGACTGCTAATGGGTATAGAGTTTCTTTTTGGGGAGATGAAAACGTTCTAGAATTGGATAGTGTTGGTGGCCACACAACTTTGGAAAACAGTTTGGCAGTTTCTTGAAAAGTTTATACAGTTACCACATGCCCCACTCCTAGGTATTTACCCAAGACAAACAACAACATATGTTCACACAAAACCCATATACAAATGTTCATAACAGAATTATACAAAATAGCCAAAAGGTGGAAACATTCCAAATGCCCATTAACTGGTGAATAGATAAACAAATCTTGGTACATTTACACTAAGAATATTGTTCAGCAATAAAAAGAAATAGTTAAGCTAACTAATACACACTTACACAAAATATGGGTAAACCTCAAAAGCATTATGCCAAGGGAAAAAAACCAAACACAAAAAAGATACCAAATGCATAATTCATTTTTACATGCTATTCTGGAAAATCCAAAACTGTAGAGACAGAAATCAGATCAGTGGTTGCCAAGAGTTAGGGGTGGAAAAGGGACAGCTACAGCAGGGCAGAAGGGAACTTTTTTGTTTTGATGGAACGGTAAACATTTGTTGAAACTCAAAAAACAGTGGTGCCTGGGTGGCTCTGTTGGTTAAGCTTCCAACTCTTGATTTTGGCTCAGGTCATGATCCCAGGGTTGTGAGATTGAGCCCCACATTAGGCTCTGTGTGGCACATGGAGCCTGCTTAAGATTATCTCTCGCTGGGACCCTGGGTGGCTCAGTGGATTAAAGCCTCTGCCTTTGGCTCAGGTCATGATCCCGGGGTCCTGGGATCGAGCCCTTCATCGGACTCTCTGCTCAGCGAGGAGTCTGCTTCCCCCTCTCTCTGTCTCTACCTGCCTCTCTGCCTGCTTGTGATCTCTGTCAAATAAATAAATAAATAAAATCTTTAAAAAAAAAAAGATTCTCTCTCGCCCTCTCTCTTTGCCTTCCCTTTGCTCTCCATCCCTCTCTCAAAAACAAACAACGAAAAACAAAAATCAAAACAAAACAAAACAAAAAACGAAAAAGCCCTCAAACAACTATAGGATTTTTTTTTTACTATGTGTAAATTATACCCCAATAAATCCAATTAAAAATAAGCTACATTATCCTAATCCATCCTCTCCCTACAAAAAAAAATAAAAATTAAATAAAATATATATATGTATATATATTCAGGAACTTATTTTTTTTAATGTGGGGAGAGTCCTGTAAAGAGGAAGGAAAGCCAAGTACATTCACTTCCTCAAAAATGTATATCCTCTATTTTCCAAAACACAATTAAACACCTACAAATATCCACACATCACCAGCTTTGTAAAAACTCTTAATTAAACTACTCACTTTTTTGAGAAAGAAATCAGCTTGGCTAAGACTGTCTCTCACTGCCCCTCTAACCTGGTCACACTTGTTTTCAGTGGGCAACCTGGATGCAAGGGGGGAGAACATTTGGTTTGGTTTCAAGTGTTTTCACTTCCTCTAAAAGGAGGTTACTATGGGCAACAGCGAATAAAACAGAAAATGATAAAATTGGATCCAATCTGCCCACAAGCAAGGTGCGGTGGGCAGAATCCACACTCTGCCCACACCCCCTAGGGTCTCTTTTCCATTCCCCCTGGTTGTACGCTTTCTCTCCCAGCAACCAGCACCACCCTCAGGCCCAGATCCACCTGTCTGCTGCATTTGGTAAACCAGTCACCCTGGAAAGAATTCACCCCCCTGGCAGCAGCCCCTAACTAGTGACTGGCAGATAGTCTACCTGCCTCAGCTCCTTTGCACCTGATGAAGACAACGCCAAGGTAATTTTACATCAGTGCTTCTCATACTGTTATGCTCGCATGAATTGGCTGGGGATTGAGTTCCAATGCAGATTCTGATGCAGGAGGTCTTTGAAGCTCCAGTTCCAACAATCTCCTGGGTGATGCAATGCTGTCATCCACAGATCCACTTTAAGCCCAAGGGTCTCTTGTCAGAGTTCCCTACAGGGTCTAGCATAAAACAATAGGCATCTACACATCTTGGTGTGCAAGAGGAAATGCCTCAGGGACAAAACGTGGGTAAGGTCAGATGGATAAGATGTGGACCCACAGGCAGACTATAGAAGGGCTCCTCTCCAGAACTTCCAGAGGCATATCAGGATTTAGGAATTCAGCCGACATTCCCGTAATAGAGGCGTATTTGTGGGCTGAAAAGCATAAGAAACTTCTGCCCCGCATCCCTGACCACTCAGAGGCAGTGAGTGGCCATGAGCTGTGGGGAAGAGGCGGTGCACAAGGGAAATGGGGGGCCGTGAGCACACAGTGAGGCTGTGAAGGATACAGCTGTGCCTGACAGCAGGGGAGCTGAGGTGGGTTTTAGACGGTTTCAATTTTTTTTTTAAAAAGGAAAGAATGATTGTTGGCAGGTAGACTGGTATGCCTTTAGGCTCTGTCAGAAGACTGTTTTGTTAGACCATGTCACAGAGCATGTAAGGGTTGTTCATCAGACTCATCCATAGGACAGCTCAGGAAGCAATTACCTGACAACACATCAAGGTTATGAGGCTGGAAATGTCCTCTCCTCTGGGCTCCCACAACACTTTAAAACTACTGTGAGAGCGCTTACTTCTCCCCTTGTTTGCCATTCAAAAAGTTTTCGCCAAGTGTTAACATGTTTCAGCCTGCATTTTAGGCACTGGGGATCCAAGGATAATCAACACAGAAAAGTGTTCACAGAATTTATATGATAAGTGGGAAACATAAATGATAAACACAACAACAAATACATATAAAATATATCAAACAACTGCCAAGTAGAGAATTAAAAAGAGGTGGAGCCAAAGCAAGGGACTTGGTAACCACTTCAGAATGAATGGTGAGGGAGGATGTCTCAGAATGAATGGTGAGGGAGGATGTCTCAGTCCATTCAGGCTGGTATATGTTGTTATATTAACTATCTATCTATCTATCTATCTATCTATCTATCTATATATATATATATATATATATATATATATATACTCTGGGGGCTTATAAACAACAAAAAATTATTGCTCACAGTTCTGGAGGCTGAGAAGTCCAAGATCAAGACTCCATCCAGCTCATTCATTGTCTGGTGAGAGCCAGCTTCCTGGATCATAGAAATCCATCTTCTTTCTGTGTCCTTACATGGCAGAAAGCATAAAGAAGCTCTCTGTGGTCTCTTTCATGAAGATACTATTCCCATTCATGAGGGCTTTGTTCTCAAAACCTAATCATTTCCTGGAGTCTGCCACCTCCAAATACCAGCACACTAGAAAAATAGGTTCAACATATGATTTGGGGGAGAAATAAACATTCAGTCTGTAACACAGGACCTCTCTGAGAAGGTGACATTTAAGCTGAGATTTGACCAACTTCAGCTATGTAATGAGGAGAAAGAACACAGCTGATGAAGGGACACATGTAGTGCAAAGGCCCTGAGGCATGAATATACTTGGCAATTTCAAGGAACTAAAGGATCAATGTCCTACAACAGAACAGGCAAGGAGAAGAATTATTTGAAAATGTATGGGAGAAGAGTCAGATCTTTATAAGCTAGAGTAAGTTTAGCTAGAATTTAATTTAGTTTGATTTTTCCCCCCCCAGTTTGGTAGCCAACATCCAATATGGATCCTAGTGATCTTAACCTCAATGAATCTTAACCAATGAATAAGCCTCTCCCACAATGACCTGGGGCTGGCTTGTATGAACAATAGAATACAGAAGTGATGGTTGGTTCATGACTTCTAAGGGTAGGTCATAAATACACTGCAGTTTCTGTCTTTGTCCTTGGATTAGCTTTGGGGGAAGCTAGTCACCATATTGTAAGGACACTCCAACAGTTTCATGGAGAGGCCCACATGGAGAGGAACAAACTTGCCAGCAGCAACTTGCCAGCCTCAGAAAGCCTTCTTCCCACCGCAGCCTCAGAAAGCCTTCTTCCCACCGCAGCTCCAGGCAACATCTGACTGACACACTCTGAGCTAGGGCCCCCAACCAGGCTACTCCAAAAATATATGCTTTTTTCAGAACTGCTTGAAAGTAACTTGCAGGATACTTCACCCTTAAATACTTCAGCATGGGGGCACCTGGGTGGCTCAGTGGGTTAGGCCTCTGCCTTCAGCTCAGGTCATGATCCCAAGGTCCTGGGATCAAGCCGCATTCGGGCTGTCTGCTCAGCAGGGAGCCTGCTTCCCCCTCTCTCTCCGTCTGCTGCTCTGCCTACTTGTGATCTCTGTCTGTCAAATAAATAAATAAAATCTTAAAAAAAAAAAATACTTCAGCATGCATCCCCCAATACTAGAGAACTTCTGCTGCATAACCACAATTAATATTACTACATTAAAAAAAATTAGCAATAATTCCATAGTATCATCTAACATCCAGTCCGTATTCAGATTTCCCAGTGGTCCAACAAATATCTCCCTGGGACTTTGGACTCATTTTACTTGTGATAATTGTGATAATTATCTTAGGATAATTATCTTATGATAATTCATGAATAGGTTTTAAGCAAGAGATTGGCATGGTCTGATTTACAACTTCAAAAGTTCTGTCTGACTTCTGTTTAGAAAAGAGATTGAAGGGGCTAAGTTCATTTCCTGAGGCTGCTATTATAAATGAGCACAAACTTTAATGTATTTTTATCTATTTATTTATTTATCACAAATAGTAATTTATTTTCTCATGGCTCTGGAGGCCAGAAGAAGGAAATCAGTAGCACTGGGTCCAAAATCAGCGGCCTTTGCAGCTTCTGGTGGGCGTTAGCATTCCTTGGCTCATGGTCACTTATGGTCACTTACTTAGAGGTCACTTACGACCTCTGCCTCTGTCTTCACATTGCCTTCTTCTCTTCTGCATGTGCCAAAGCTCCCTCTGCTTCTCTCTTACAAAGGACACGTTTGGCTGCATTTAGCACCCACCCTGATAATCCAGGATCATCTCTCCTCTCAGCATTCTTGACTTCATCATATCTGCAAAGACCTTTTTCCCAAATAAGGTAACACGTGCAGATTCCAAAGAATAGGACCTGATGTCTTTAGGAAACCTTATTCAGCTTCCTCCATGGACCCAGAATAGAACTGAGAGGACCATTGGCAGCCCCTGCCCATGTCCAGGCAAGATGTCTATGTCTTGGAACAAGATGCTGTTGGTGAAGAAAGAGCGGTAGACAGATTTAGGGTAATTGCTGATAGATTTGATAGGGAGCAGTGGGAGCTGTGGGAGGAGTGCAAGAAATCAAAGAACCTCCTGGAGCCTGTCGAGTACTCCCACTAATCCCCATTAACTGGTTATCAACTCCTTGAGAGCCCAAAGCCTTTCAGTATGTCATTACCTCTGGGACCCAGGCTGGGGCTTTTCTTATGGTGGGTCTACACCATAATTTAACTGAATCGAAAAGAGATACAGGGGTCAGAACATCAATTAGCCTCTTTGCCAGACTTTAGCAATGTCTAGAAATGTCAGAAAGTTCTGTTTGGGAGACACCTGGGTGGCTCAGTCTGTTAAGCCTCTGCCTTCAGCTCAGGTCATGATCTCAGGGTCCTGGAATTGAGTCCCACATTGGGCTCCTTGCTCAGTGGGGAGCTTGTTTCTCCCTCTGTCAGCTGCTCCCCCAGTTTGTGCTTTCTCTCTCACTCTCCTTCTGACAAATAAATAAATAAAATACTTTTAGAAAAGAAAAGAAAAAGAGAAAGAAAAGCTCTGTTTGGCGTTGTTCTTTGAACACCAGTGACCCAGTCTGAACCTCTCAAAAGAACCTTGTTCTTAAATTAGGGCTCCTGCTTCTTCTCTGTCTGACCTGGGTGGCTGCAGTAAGAAATCCGGAGAAATCTCTGAAAAAGATCTTTTACAAACTAAACAAAAGCAGCTTACATTTTGTTTTTTTCTTTTAAACTGTCTTCAGTATTGTTATGTTTAAATTTGATTAATATGATATGACATAATGAAATTTAAATTCATCTGGTCTTACTGATTGTTTTAAGACCAACAGCTGACATGCTTTGAAAACACGTGATTTCCTGATAACTTTACCTTAGTATAAATGTGACTAAGGGCCTTCATCCATTTTTATACCTTAAACAAAGAAATCTAACACACACACACACACAAATCTTCTTTGAAACTAGTAAAAACAATACCCCCCAGCCATATTCTATGAGGTACAAATGTGAAACACATTCTACTAACTTTATAATGGTAAAGAAATCAACTTTCAAAATACTGTCAATTATTAGATTTTATCTTAGGTCAACTAGTATTACTTGCTTTCCTTGGCTCTTATTAGAATAACCCCAAAGAAATGAATATCTATTTTCACATATTTACATATTTACTCATTTCCAATATGGATACCAGGGTGCCTGGTGGCTCAGTCTGTTAAGTGTCCGACTCTCGATCTCACCTCTGGTCTTGATCTCAGGATCATGACTCAGGGTCATGAGTTCAAGTCCTGTGTTGGGCTCTACAGTAGGTGTGGAGTAGTAGTGTGTGTGGCTCCACAGTAGGCACTACTTTAAAATATATATATATTTTTTTAAAGTATAAATATATATATATAAATATATACATATATAAATATATACATCTATAGATAAAATATATATAAATTATATAATAAATTATATTTATTTAATATAATTTATATAATAAATTATATATAAATATAATATATATCCATTATATATATATATATCCATATATATGGATACCAAAGAGATTTGCTACATTCAAGACCTACACAAGGTCTTCCAGTGTTTCCACAAAGCCTGGAGGGACAAAAAGCCTCAGAGGACTATTTCTGCCTTTTCCAACCTTAGGCAAAATTTGACATGCCCACCAAGTGCCAGTCCCCTAAAACAGCTCCACCCAATCACAGAAGTGCACCAGGGAGGGAATGAAATCACCTTGGCCGGGATACAACTTCTGCAGATTGCATGCAGATCAACCTCCTGCTGCTTCCTATTTCCTTCCTACTCTTCCTGGTCTTGGCTCTTCATCTCGCCCCTCCTGCCCTCCCTGGCTCCCCCTGGTTCTGAAGAGCCATCGTGGACACCAGCTTGACACCAGGACTACTGTATTCCCTCTCCAACACCAAGATCTGGGGGTTCAGGTTAGAGATACTTGGGTTTTCAGTTGGATCTCGGGGTGGCTGCCTACCTGGGGCAGGGTGTGGAGAGAGGAAGGAACAGGAATTAGGCATGAATCATTTGGCAGACACTGAAGTCTACCACATGTCTGACCTTGTCTAATGCACTGGGGATTCTTTGGGGGACTGGCCATAATCTCTGCCCTCAAAGAGTCTACAGTTCAGTAAGGGGTGGGTGGAGATGGATGTACAAGTCACTCCGGGAACACAGGTCATAGGCACTTAATTCAGTTTCAGGAGGGGAGAAAGTATGGGACTCGGGGATGGAGTTGCCAGATTTACTAAGTAATAACACAAGATGCTCTGTTAAACTTGAATTTCAGTTAAAAAGCAAATAATTATTTGGGGTATGCATATCCCATGAAATATTTGAGGCAAAATTACAGTAAAAAAAAGTGTTCATTGTTTATCTGAAATCAAATGTAACTGGGAAGCTTATGTTTTTATTTCCACCTCCAAAAACTGATTTGACTCAACCTATAAGACTGAATCCCCAAATTTTCAAGGCTAGACCTTGCAAGTGGGCAGAAAAGAGGCAAATACCTATGTCATGCAGTTTGAAAGGTAATTACTTCTAAAGCCCCTTTTTTTCTCACTTTCATCTATCTGTAAAGGTGTTTGTAATTCTACCATTAAAAATTAGCACTTTGGGGTTATCTGACTTTTTTTAAAGCATTTTTTTAAAGATTTTATTTATTTATTTGACAGACAGAGATCACAAGTAGGCAGAGAGGCAGGCAGAGAGAGAGGAAGGGAAGCAGGCTCCCTGCTGAGCAGAGAGCCCAATGCGGAACTCGATCCCAGGACCCTGGGATCATGACCTGAGCTGAAGGCAGTGGCTTAACCCACTGAGCCACCCAGGCGCCCAGGGTTATCTGACTTTTTTTGTTTTCTAGTGAAGTAGTAGAAAAAGGAAAATCAAGAAAGCTACTGCAGCTTAACATAAGAAGGAACCTTCTAGAATTAAAGAACTGGTGAGTATTAGGAAGTGAGCTGTCATAGAAGATGTTCAAGAATCGGTCAAATGTAAGGGAGGTAAACAGGGCTCAGTTGGGTCAGATCTTGGCAAGCTTTCTCTGTAAAGGAGTAAATAATCAATAGCTTTGGCTTTGGGAGTCACATGTTCCCTGTCACAACTGCTCAAGTCTACCATTGTTGCCATTTTGTAGCACAAAAAAATGTATAAATGCATGGGCCTTGTATTCCAATAAAACTTAATTTTCCAAAACTGGGTGTCAAAGTAGATTTGGCCCAATTTGCTGACCCCTGCTTAGATAATCTCCAACATCCTGTTCAAGCCTCGGATTCTCTGACAAGTTAAAACTTTCAAAATGCCAACACCCCCAACAGTGGTCCCTTAACTGTTCAAACTGTTGAGCCTGGAATGAGTTTTCAATTAAGGCCTCTGAGAAAATATATAGGTGGGCCTCAGGGATGGTCAAGAAGAGGTCAGTGCACAGAGGAGGAGAAAGGGTTGAGGAAAAGTGGCCCTGTTGGCCTTCCGAGTCTAGAGGACTGGAAATCAGAGATGACCCCTACATGGTCATCTCCCTACCACTCCACCCCCACCAGCAGATAGAGACCAGGAAGAAGGGGGGGTGATACTTGTTTCAACCACCCACATATTGAAATGAATGACATCAATGAATGTTCACAGCAAGAGTGGAGGAAAGGCCACTTCATCAACCCAGTGGTGAAGCTAACCCAGTGGATTATAAACCAACACCTATCAGTTCCCAGAGTAGGAGTCTGTTCAACAAGGAGATCCTATTCTCTAAAAAGCATTGAGAGGAAATAAAACAAGCCCTCAAGGGGTTAGTAAAAGGAAAAAAAGAGAATTTTAGTATTTTTTCCTTTCCCTTTTGTTTTTTTTTGTTTGTTTGTTTGTTTTTTATTTCTTTTCAGCATAACAGTATTCATTGTTTTTGCACCACACCCAGTGCTCCATGCAATCCGTGCCCTCCTTAATACCCACCACCTTGCTCCCCCAACCTCCTAGCCCCCACCCCTTCAAAACCCTCAGGTTGTTTTCAGAGTCCATAGTCTCTCATGGTTCACCTCCCCTTCCAATTTCCCTCAACTCCCGTCTCCTCTCCATCTCCCCATGTCCTCCATGTTATTTGTTATGCTCCACAAATAAGTGAAACCATATGATAATTGACTTTCTCTGCTTGACTTATTTCACTCAGCATAATCTCTTCCAGTCCTGTCCATGTTGCTACAAAAGTTGGGTATTCATCCTTTCTGATGGAGGCATAATACTCCATAGTGTATATGGACCACATCTTCCTTATCCATTCGTCCCTTGAAGGGCATCTTGGTTCTTTCTAAGTTTGGCAACTGTGGCCATTGCTGCTATAAACATTGGGGTACAGATGGCCCTTCTTTTCACTACATCTGTATCTTTGGGGTAAATACCCAGTAGTGCAATTGCAGGGTCATAGGGAAGCTCTATTTTTAATTTCTTGAGGAATCTGCACACTGTTTTCCAAAGTGGCTGCACCAACTTGCATTCCCACCAACAGTGTAAGAGGGTTCCCCTTTCTCCACATCCTCTCCAACACACGTTGTTTCCTGTCTTGCTAATTTTGGCCATTCTAACTGGTGTAAGGTGGTATCTCAATGTGGTTTTAATTTGAATCTCCCTAATGGCTGGTGATGATAAACAATTTTTCATGTGTCTGATAGCCATTTTGTATGTCTTCCTTGGAGAAGTGTCTGTTCATATTTCTGCCCATTTTTTGATATGATTATCTGTTTTGTGTGTGTTGAGTTTGAGAAGTTCTTTATAGATCCTGGATATCACCCTTTTGTCTGTAGTGTCATTTGCAAATATCTTCTCCCATTCTATAGGTTGCCTCTTTGTTTTGTTGACTGTTTCCTTTGCTGTTGTTGTTTTTTTTAACATTTTATTTATTTATTTATTTATTTGACACACAGAGAGAGAAAGATCACAAGTAGGCAAAGAGGCAGGCAGAGAGAGGGGGGGAAGCAGCCTCCCTGCTGAGCAGAAAGACAGATCAGGACCTGAGCTGAAGGCAGAGGCTTAACCCACTGAGCCACCCAGGCACCTCTTTCCTTTGCCTTTTAAAAATGAATTCTACCTGGGACGCCTGGGTGGCTCAGTTGGTTAAGCAGCTGCCTTCGGCTCAGGTCATGATCCCAGCGTCCTGGGATCGAGTCCCACATCGGGCTCCTTGCTCATCAGGGAGCCTGCTTCTCCCTCTGCCTCTGCCTGCCATTCTGTCTGCCTGTGCTTGCTCTCTCTCCCTCTCTCTCTCTGACAAATAAATAAATAAAATCTTTAAAAAAATTAAAAAAAAAAAAGAAAAAAAATGAATTCTATCTACAGACATTATTTTATGTCATCCTGAAATCACTCAAAGACTTAAGATAGAATTTTATTCCCAAAAGCCCTAGATATTAGGAAGTTCTTGAGTCATGCTGGCCAATTTTCTGTTGCCATTACAGGTGCGACCACCCTGTAGGCTATGCCACCCATTACCAAGGCTCTGCCATGCAGCCTACTCCCCCCAACAACCAAGCCTTGGTCCTCACTCAGACCCTGAGAAATCAGTCCTAGTGCCCTCTACCTTGGGTTAACTCCTTTGATGGCTTTATTCTTCCACTCACTCAGATACTCCAGGGCCACCAGATCTGGGAGAAACCACTTAGCACCTGCTCCCTGAACTACTGTACAGGTCTCTGCAGGACTAAGGCTCTGCTTGGTTCTGAACGGAGTGGGTGCAGAGGAGAGCTTATGGGCTTAGTTATTACAGTATTCCCTTTGTCTTCCCTCTTCCTGTTTCTCCTCACAAAGGGAAATTGGAGACTGAGGCATGCAGGCATCTGGACTTTTGTGGGGTGAAGTATGTCAGCATGGGGTCTCATGGGGTCTCCTATGCCCTGTCTAGCCTAGCATGCAGAATTTATCCCATCATTGAGACATAACAAAAATTGTGGATTTGTAGCAAATGGTTTAACTCGATACATTTAAATGTCTCAATGCATAATACAGAATAATAGCTAACTTGTGCAGCATTCATAGGTATCAAAGCATTTCATATTTGTAAAGTAAGGGTATTTGCCAGGAAGCAGTTATTTTCCTATTTACCAACCACGATAGAAATGTGTCAACATTTTAAAAATTATTTAATTTGAATTACACACATTTAACATACAGTGTTATATCAGTTTCAGGTGTGCAATACAGTGATTCAACAATTTTTTTTAAAGATTTTATTTACTTATTTGGCAGAGAGAGAGAGATCATAGGTAGGCAGAGAGGGGGGGGGAAATAGGCTCCCCGCTGAGCAGAGAGCCTGATGCGGGGCTCGATCCCAGGACCCTGAGATCATAACCTGAGCTGAAGGCAGAGGCTTAACCCACTGAGCCACCCAGGCACCCTCAACAATTCTTTACATTACTCAATATTCATCATGTTAAGCATATTCTTAATCCCCTTCACCTATTTCACCCATCCCCCCACTATCTTCCCTCTGGTAGCCATCAGTTTATTCTCTATAGTTAAGAGTCTGTTTTTTTGGTTTCTCTCTTCTTTATTTTGTTTGTTTGTTTTGTTTCTTAAATTCCACATATGAGTGAAATCATATGGTATTTGTTTTTTTCTGACTGGCTTACTTCGCTTTGCGTTATACTCTCTAGATCCATCTGTGTTGTTGCAAATGGCAAGATGTCATTTTATTATGGCTGAGTTGTTTTCCATCACACACACACACACACACACACACACACATGCATACATATATACATATGTAAATTCTTTATCCATCCATCAGTTGATGGGTTTTTTCATAATTTTGCTATTGTAAATAATGTTGCAATAAACATGGGGAGCATGTATACTTTTGAATTAGTGTTTCATATTCTTTGGGCAAATACCCAGTAGCACAATTACTGGATCATAAGGTAGTTCTCTTTTTAACTTTTTGAGGAACCTCCATACTGTTTTCCACAGTGGCTGCACCAGTTTGCATTCCCAACAACAGTACACAAGTGTTCCTTTTTCTCCAAATCCTGGCCAACACTTGTTGTTTCTTGTGTTTTTGATTTTAGCCATTCTGACAGGTGTGAAATGATATCTCATTGTAGGTTTTTTTTTTCTCATTGTAGTTTTGATTTGCATTTCCCTGGTGATGAGGGACACTGAGCATTGCTTCATGTGTCTGTTGGCCATCTGAATGCCTTCTTTGGAGAAATATCTGTTCATGTCTTCTGCCCACTTTTCATTGGATTATTTGGAGTTTTGTGATGTTGAGTTGTGCAAGTTCTTTATATATTTTGAATACTAACCCTTTATTGAATATGTCATTGGCAAATATTTTTTTTCCCATTCAGTAGGTTGTTGTTTAGTTTTGCTGGTTGATTCCTTTGCTCTGCAGAAGATTTTCTTTTAATGTAGTCACAATAGTTTATTTTTACTTTCGTTTTCCTCACCTCAGGAGACATATCTAGAAAAATGTTGCTACATCCGATGTCAGAGAAATTTCTCCCTGTGCTCTCTTTTAGGAATTTTATTTTTTCAGTTTTCACATTTAGGTCCTAAATCCATTTTGCTAATTTTTTTTTTTTTTTTTTGAGGATTTTTTGCATCTCTATTCATCAGAGATGGCCTGTAGTTCTCTTTTTTTCAAGTGTCTTCATCTGGTTTTGTTTCAGGGTAATGCTGGACTCAGAATGAATTTAGAAACTTTCCTCTTTTATTTTTTGGGGGTAGTTTGAGAAGAAAAGGTATTAACTCTTCTTCAGATGTTTGGTAGAATTCACCTATGAGACCATCTGGTCCTGGACTTTTGTTTGTTGGGAGTTTTTTGATTACTGATTCAATTTCATTGCTGATAATCAGTCTGTTCATATTTTCTATTTCTTCCCAATTTAGTCTTGGGAGGTTGTATGTTTCCAGGAATTTATCTATTTCTTCAGGTTGTCCAATTTGTTGTTATATAATTTTTCATAATATTCTCATTTTACCTTTTGTATTTCTGTGGTTTTGATTGTTACTTCTCTGTTATTTCTGATTTTGTTTGAGTCTGCTGTCTTTCTCTCTCTGTTTTTAAAGGAGTCTAGTTGAAGTTTTATCAATTTCATTGATCTTGTCAAAGAATCAGCTCCTGGGTTGATCTATCTGTTCTACTGGTTTGTTTGTTTGTTTGTTTGTTTGTTTTGGGATTTTTGGGGGGTTTGTTTGTTTGTTTTGGTTTTGTTTTTAGTTTCTGTTTTGTTTATTTCTGCTCTAAGCTTTATGATTTCCTTCCTTCTACTGGTTTTGGGTTTTGTTCTTTTTCTAGCTCCTTTTGGTATAAGGTTAGGTTTTTATTTGAGATTTTTCTTATTTCTTGAGATAGGCCTATATTGCTATAAACTTCCTTCTTAGAATACCTTTTGCTGCATCCCAAAGACTTTGGACCATTGTGTTTTCATTTTCTTTTGTCTCCATGTATTTTTTTATTTCTTCTTTGATTTCTTGGTTGACCATTCATTGTTTAGTAACATGTCATTTAACCTCCATGTACTTGTGTGGTTTTTTTCCAGATTTTTTTCTTGTGGTTGATTTCTAGTTTCATAGCATTGTGGTTGGAAAATTATGACTTTGATTTTTTTTGTATTTGTTGAGACTGATTTTATGGCCTAATATGTGATCTACTCTGGATAATGCTTCATGTGTCATTGAGAAGAATGTGTGAATGTGCATTCTGCTGTTTTAGGATGGAATGTTTTGAATATATTAGTTAGATCCATCTAGTCCAATGTGTTATTCAAAGCACAGTTTCCTTGTTGACTCTGTTTGGATGATCTATCTGTAAATGTAAGTGGGGTGTTAAAGTCTCCTACTGTTATTATATTACTATTGATTACTTCCTTTATGTTTTTTTTTAGCTTCTTTATATATTTGGATGCTCCCATGTTGGGTGCTAAATATTTATAATCATTGTATCTTATTGGTGGACTGTTCCCTTTTTGATTATATACTGTCCTTTTTTGTTTCTTGTTGCAGTTTTTTTTTTTTAAGTCTATTTTGTCCAATATAAATATTGCTACCCTAGCTTTCTTTTCACATCCATTTGCATGATAGATGCTTTTCCATCCCTTCATTTTCAATCTGCATGTGTCTCTAGGTCTGAAATGAGTCTCTTGTAGGCAGCATATAGATGAGTCTTGTTTTTTTAATCCACTCTGTCATCCTATGTCTTTTGATTGAAGTGTTTAGCCCATTTACATTCAAAGCAATTATTACTAGGTATGTACTTGTTGCCATTTTTGATATCTATTTTATGGTTATTTTTGTGTTATTCTCTTTTCTTTTCTCTCTCTCTCTCTTTTTTTTTTTAAGATTTTATTTAATTATCTATTTATCTGAAAGAGAGAGTGAGCAAGTGGGGCTGGGGATAGGAAGGGGCAGAGCAGGGTGCATGATGAGGGGCTCTATCACAGGACCCTGGAATCATAGCCTGAGCTGAAGGTAGACACTTTATCAACCAAGCCACCCAGACACCCCTTCTCTGTTCCTTTCTTCTTTTGCTCTCTTCTCTCAGCTTGCTAACTTTCTTTAGTGAAATACTTGGATTCCCTTCTCTTTATTTTTTGCATACCTATTACTGGATTTTGATTTGTGGTTACCATTAGGTTTCTATATAACATCTTATGTATATAGCAGTTTATATTAAGTTGATGGTCACTTAAATTTGAACCCATTTTTTATTCCTCTCCCCCCAACCCTCACATTTTAGGTATATGGTGTCATAATTTACATCATGTTATTTTGTGAATTCATTGACTGTTTTTTGTAGGTACACTGAATTTTACTGCTTGCGTGCCTCTCATTTTTCTTACTCCTGTTCATGGTTTTTCCTTTCCACTCAGAGTCTCCTTTAACATTTCTTGTAGGGCTGGTTTAGAGGTCATGAATTCCTTTAACTTTTGTTTGTCTGGGAAACTCTTTATCTCTCCTTCTATTCTGAATGATAGCCTTGCTGGATAGAGTATTCTTGGCTGCAGATTTTTTTCCTTCTAGCACTTTGAATCATGCCACTCCCTTTTGTCTGTAAAGTTTCTGCTGAAAAATCACCTGATAGACTTATGAAGTTTCCCTTATACATAACCATCTTCTTTTCTCCCACTGCTTTTAAAATTCTGTCTTTGTCATTACTCTTTTTTTTTAGATATTGAATATCCGTTTATAAATTCTGATCTCTAGAATTATATTTTTATGTTAAAATACTTAGATTATTTCCCCATTACTTTATTTTTTTATATTTTATTTTATTTTATTTTTTATTTCTTTTCAGCTTAACAGTATTCATTGTTTTTGCACCACACCCAGTGCTCCATGCAATACATGCCCTCCCTAATACCCACCACCTTGTTTCCCCAACCTCCCACCCCCCACCCCTTCAAGACCCTCAGGTTGTTTTTCAGTCCATAGTCTCTCATGGTTCACCTCCCCTTCCAATTTCCCTCAACTCCCTTCTCCTCTCCATCTCCCCATGTCCTCCATGTTATTTGTTATGCTCCACAAATAAGTGAAACCATATGATAATTGACTCTCTCTGCTTGACTTATTTCACTTGTTATTACTTTTTGCCATTTTGATTACTGTGTGTCTTGGTGTGGACCTCCTTGTGTTGATTTTGTTGAGCGCTCTCTGTGCCTTCTGGATCTGGATTTCTGTTACCTTCCCCAGATTCAGGAAGTTCTCAATGATCATTTCTTCAAATAAATTTTCCACCCCTTTTCTCTCTCTTCTCCTTCTGGGTCCCTATAATGTGAATGTTATTACGTGTGATAGTGTCCGTGAATTCCATAAGTCTGTTTTCATTTTGTATTATTTTTTTCCACCTGCCCAGCTTGATTGCTTTTCATTACTCTATCTTATCCATTCTTCTGCTTCCTCTAGTCTACTATCTATTCTATGTATCATATTTTTAATTTCAGTTATTGAGTTCTTAATCTCTCATTGGTCCTTTACTATGTTTTCTGTCTCTGTGTTAAGGGTCTCAATGAAACTTCCACTCTTTTCTCAATTCCATTGAGTATCTTTATGATTATTACTTTAAATCCTCTATCAGACATATTACTTACCTCCTTCTCATTTAACTCTCTTGCTGTGATTTCGTCCTGGTCTTTCATTTGGGACATATCCTCTCTCTCTTCATTTTGTCTAAATCTCTGTGTCTGGTTCATGTGTTAGGAAGGTCAGCTACATCCGCAGCTATTGAGAGTAGTGACTTTATGAGGAAGAGTTCCCGTGGTGCCCTCTAATCTGTTCATCAGAACTTGGCACTTGAGGAGTGTCTCCTTTGTGTTTCACGCACCCTACTGTTGTGACTGAATTGCTTTTGCCTTTAGTCCATTCATTTGCAATGGCTGTCTTTGCCTATTGTGGGCAAGGTTTGGTCCCTGTGGTGTTAGTGGGCCAGTCTGGGGCCACCTTTGGCTTGAGTTGAGTCAGACCATGTGTTTAACAAAGATGAAGTAGCACTGAACTGCAGGATGCTTTCCTTGTGTTAGACCCTGAAAAACTTTTGCTGATAGACCGGACCTGCAGTCAGAGCAGATATCTGCCCCCAGCCCATTGCTGCAATCAGACTGGTGTGTGTGTGGTTACCTTCCCCTCTCCCTGGGGTAGGAGTCACTTTGGAATGGTGCTGACGCCTGTCAGGACTGTTTGCACACTGCCAGGATTGTGGAACCACTTTGGAACAGCTCCAGACAAGGACTTATTGAAGATGACAAGTCCACAGAAAATGCTGAAGGGAGGGCTTGCAGTGTTAGCAAGTTTGTGAGGGTTTGCTATGGGAGAGGACCTAGAGCCAAGGCCTGGGTGGAGGGGCACATCTTCAGGAGAACAAAGGTGTGGGGTGCATGTTAGCAAGTTAGGTAGCAAGTGTTGGCCCTACACTGGTTCCTGCAGCTGTCCATGTATCTTGGCTGTGCAGAGGGGAGGAAAATGCTGCCAGCCAGCTCCTTCACCCCTGGAGAAGTCTTCCAATGATCCCTGCCCCTCCAGCACATGCTCTGAGATTAGTAAACGAGTTCTCCCTCCCATATAGCCCAGGTGTTTTTCAAACTGCTACTTCTCTGCTGTATCTCTGTGGGGCTATTTGTTATATTGTCTCCTTTAAAAGCAAGGACTCAGTTTCCTTTCTTCTTCCAGCTCTCCCAAAGCAGGGCCTGCTGATTTTTGAAGTTCTGGGTGTTAAGCCCCATAGATTTTGAGAATTCATGAAATTATGCCCTTCTGGTTTTCAAAGCCAAATGTTAAGGGGATTTGTCTTCTCTAAGTGTGTTCCCTATTCCTGGGTGCTTGATATGAGGATCCATTTTGCTCCCAGCTGATTCTCTATCCTTCCTACCCTCTTTGATCCAGGCTTTTCTATACACTGAGCTGTGGAGAGTCTGTTCTGCCAGTCTTTGGGTTGTTTTCTGGGTCGTTTACATGGATTGGAAGTTATCTAGTTGTATCTAGTTATCTAGTTGTATCCATGGTATGAGAGGAGTTTAGGGTCCTCCTACTCTGCCATCCTCCCCAGAAATGTCAGCAATCCAAATATTTCAGCATTTTAACACCCTGTATGGCCATACTAAGAATACCAGCTGAAATTAGCTTTGTTATACCCAGAATGGACTGGATGACAGTTTGGGATAGATAATGTGTCATCAGGACTCATAATTAAATATGGTTTTCCCACTGTGTGAGGAACTACTTCAGAAGGGTAAAGGACATAAAATGTTTTCAGTGTCAGTACCAGGCTCACACAGAGCTTCTGAGCACAGGGGCCTCAGGCCTTGCATTCACAGCATGAGCAGCCTTAAGCCAGATGTGACACAGACTAACCTTGCCTTCCTTATCTCGTCCTTCCCCATACACTTGTTCTTTCCTGGCCTTGACCTCCTTCACCCCTGGGAGCTCTGTCTGGTGTTCCCTCTCTGAGATGCCACCAATGCTCCCAGAGCATTTCATACTCTTGATACATTCTTCCTATATCAAAATGCTCTGCCCTGTGTCTCTTTCCCTCAGCTCTCTGCTCTCTGCTTAGAAACTGAGAAACTCAGCTGCCTACAGTTAAAAGTGTGATCTCTCCCAAAGGCATCTGAGTTGTAAAAACTGTCATGAATGCCCTCAAAAGATAAGCTCTTAAGATTCCATGAAGGTGATTTTTAGGGGAGAAAACCTTCCAGGTATGCTATACAGTGGAGGAAGGGGGCTGGTTCTATCCATTCTGCATAAAGTTGGTTCTGATTTTCAGGAACACATCCTTACCATGCTCTGTGGGACTGAGTAAATAAACAAAAAGGGTACCTTTCTGGCCATGCTCCTTCCACAGCTCAGAAAGCAGCACCTTACCACCCTTTGCTCTCCAACTGGTGAGACCTAAGTCAGTTGGATGGAGCTGTGACACAGCCAGAACCAAAGAGCTGAACTTAAGGACCAGCTCATCAGAAATCAGACTTGACCTGAGATCAAGGGAACCACAGTGTATGAAAGGGAAGGAGGGAGACGGAGAACAGGCCCTTGTCTCAGAGTATCCTTCTCCCACCCATCTTCTGTCATGCCTATAATCCATTGAATCATAAGAGCTTCTCAAGATTCCAGTATTGATGAGAATAAACACAGCCCCTGGGAAATACTATTAATTCAGTGTTTATTCATCTATTCATGTTTCCCAAACATTTCTGAAATTGACACTATGCAAGACATCTACAGTTGTACCATTTAACAGTGATCAAAAATACATCCCAAAGCCTCCAATACTCTATCATGTCATCTTTTCACTTATCACTTCTCTGCTTTATCACTATCTGAATTTAGACCATCTATTTGTCCATTCATCTGCTTGCACCTTTTCTCGCTTCTCCCAACAGGTACCTCACAAGGGAAGAGACCCGACCTGGCCCATCACTGTAACCCCACTGCCTAGAACAGTGTCTGCACACTGTGAGTGTTTTGTTGAATGAATGAGAGTAAGACAATGATGATGATGATGGTGATGATAATGATGATGATGATGGTAGCTAACCCTGGGAATAGCTATGCTCTGCAGCACATTATTCTGTTTCTCTACATATATTATTTCATTTAATCCTCACAATCCAATGGGGCAAGTGCTGTTATTATTCCCATTTACTCAGAAAATGGAAACCAGAAATGTTAAGTATAATACCCAAGGTCATACAGTGGATGACAGAACCAGACCTCAAACCCAGGCAACCTGGGTCCAGAGCCCATGATCATACCCACTTCACTGCATTGCTCTGCAAATAGAAGTAAGACAAATCTGGACCCTTAGAGAAAATTCTAGTGGGGAACTTGAAACATGAAATGAATGACCATCCCACAGCTAGAATGTGACAAATGCAATGACAAGCCATAGACTAGGGGATGGGTTAGTTCAAGGGATCTCAAGGATATCCTTACTGAAGGTGGCCTGGGTAGCTCACTCAGTTAAGCATCTTCCTTTGGCTTGGGTCATGATCTCAGGGTCCTGGGATGGAGTCCCACATCAGGCGGGAGCCTGCTTCTCCCTCTCCCTCTGCCTACTTCCCCTGCTTGTGCGCGCTCTCTCTCTCCCCCCATCCTGCCAATATATAAAATCTTTTAAAAAAATAAAAATCAAAGAATATGCTTACTGAGCGGCAGAATAGGGTCCAGGTGCCCTTGAGTTATGGAGAGAACTGACAGGAAAAGATGGGGATAAAAGTACGCCAAAAAAGGGAATTGCGTGACAAAAGTCACAGAAGTAAAAAAATGCAAAGCCACGATCAGAGACTGGTGTGAGGAAGAGAGGGAGTCCCGTCTGGCTGGAGCCCAGGCCTGCAGGGGCAGAGTACTAAATGGTGGAAGCTGAGGCTGGATCGGGGGAGGCAGTGGGGCATGGGCACTTCATGTGGAAGGGTGACATGATCTGAAACCTCTGAAATGCCTATCTGTTCTAGCTTGGCAACCAGGAATAATGGCCACTAAGACACTGAGGACCCAGGAGATGGGCAGTTTGGCCTGGGGATGAGGAATGTCATTTCCAGCAGTCAAGGTAAGTGGCGGGGTTGGGGGGCGGGGAGGGGGAGACCCACTTGAAAATGATCAGAGGACCAGTCAGTGTCAGAGGATTGATGGGCAAGAAAACACCTGGAGGGAACAGAGGGAGGGGAGAGCTGGGCCACTGAACTCGGAAAGGGTTGGGTTCCAAAGACACTTAATTGTTTGACAACTTTGCTCTGGGCCATCCCTGATCATAGATATTAAATTCGGAACCTCAAGCCTTCATGCTGAGACTCTCTTTCCTTTCCTCCCCCCCAAGTTCATGAAGCACTCCTACAAATCTCATCATTTTGGAGCCTCACAGGCCTCTGGGTTTTCAGCTAAATTTAAATAAAACAGAGAGTATCTACTACTGATCTGTGGTGTTATTTAAAATGCCCTGAGGGGCGCCTGGGTGGCTCAGTGGGTTAAGCCACTGCCTTCGGCTCAGGTCATGATCTCAGGGTCCTGGGATCGAGTCCTGCATCGGGTTCTCTGCTCGGCAGAGATCCTGCTTCCCTCTCTCTCTCTCCGCCTGCCTCTCCATCTACTTGTGATCTCTGTCAAATAAATAAATAAAATCTTTAAAAATAAATAAATAAATAAATAAATAAATAAAAAATAAAATGCCCTGAGGCTGGGACACCTGGTTGGCTACATCAGTTAAGCATCTGCCTTCGGCTCAGGTCTTGATCCCAGGGTCATTAGATCGAGTCCTGCATCCAGTCCTTGCTCAGCAGGAAGCCTGCTTCTCCTTCTGCCTCCTTCTCCCTCTGCCTGCCACTCCCCCTGCTTGCTCAATCTCTCTCTCTCACTCTCTCTGACAAATAAATATAATAAAAATCTTTAAAACAAATAAATAAAAATAAAACAAAATGCCCTGAAGCAAAACAAATTTCAAGCCAGGAGTACACCCTTCTAATCCCCAAAGCAGAGTTTTTGTAAGGAAAAGGAAGCAGATGAACCATGGTCCTGGACGGAACAAACGAAAAGAGGTTTACGCACAGCAACTGTTTTGCTGTCGGCAATTAGAAAAAGTAGACATCCAGAGAGAGAAGTGGGACAAGAGCAGTCAACCGGAGGATTCTCTGCAGGGCCTGTAGGAACACAGCTGGACTTCTGACCCACCCAAAGGCAAGAAATGTCACCCATGCAAGCATTCCAAGTACTAGTTACCCAAGGCATTGGGGCCCGCCATCCAGGATCAATCACATGGGAGCCATGGAATCAATAGTAACACAAGGCACACAGGCCCCATGTCCTTCTGGATCCTCATCCGGGCAAGAGATGGATCTTAACCCCAACCGATTCAAGAGCACACCCTGGTTCACGTAACAGAAAGCACAGATTCTTGAAAGCATGGCTGGGCTCAGATGCTCACATGAAGGCATCATTTCTTTGTATTTCCAACTCATGGTTCTGTTCTCTCTAACCTTGGATTGTTGGCCATTCCCCATGTCCGATGTGGTAGAAGAAGCTCCCCCCAGCAGTTTGAGGCTTGGGTCCCACAAACTTAGTGAGGTCAGCAGAGAATGGCTCTTTACCAATAGTTAAACCCAAGCTTAACTGGGATTGGAGTAATTAGCTTGATTTGGGTCGTGAGGCCATTCCTAAGCCAATTTCCACACAGAGAGCAACAAGAATGGAGAGATGTTAAGTCTGCAAAGGAAACTCCTTGTAGTTTTTCTGCATTTTCTGGGACTGCATAAGATCTAAAACCAAAGGCGGAGAAACAGGAAAAGAAAAAAGCAGTGAGATTAGCCAGTTTCCTGCAACATTGTTAATGAAGGCCACAATAACACAGCTTGATACTAAATGGAATTCGGCACCGGAAAAAATTCGGTTAGCAAATAACAGGGCACACTCATGTCCTGCTAAGTGCCAGGCATTGTTCTAAGGACTTTACATACTTTCAAAATTCTTCTTTACTCCTAAATACTTCAGTGAGCATTTCCTAAAAACAAGAGCATTCTCTCACGTAACTGAAGTACAATTTCCAAAATTAAAAATTTAATAAAGTTATAACACTGTTACCTAATCTCCAGACCTGAATCAGATTTAGTACTACCACTGGTAAAAACAATCTGGGATCCCACATTGCATTCGTTATCATGTCTCTGTCTTCTCCTTCAATCTGGATCTTTGTTTTTCATAATACTTGCCTTTTTTTTTTTTTTTTTAAGATTTCGTTTATTTATCTGAGAGAGAGTGAGTGAAGAAAGAG
Organism: Enhydra lutris kenyoni; assembly: GCF_002288905.1. NCBI lineage: Eukaryota > Metazoa > Chordata > Mammalia > Carnivora > Mustelidae > Enhydra > Enhydra lutris. Next base: position 38,656,111 of record NW_019154085.1, on the reverse strand, counting down.
AGCACATGAACAGGGGGAGGAGCAGGGACAGGAGGAGAAGCGTACTCCCCAGTGAGTAAGGAGTCCGCCTTGGTGCTGGATCCCAGGACCTGGAGATCATGACCTAAGCCAAAGTCAGACTCTTAACCGACTGAGCCACCCAGGTGCTCCGACATTCACCTTCTTGAAGAGTACAAAGAAGTTATTTTTTGGAGCATTCCTTAATTTAGGGTTGTTTACTGTTTCCTCCTGATGAACTTCAGTTTATATGTTTTTTTATCGAGAGTCTCACAGAAGAAATGCTCCCTCTCTCAATGCATCACATCGGGAGGCATATGTCCCTTGATTTTATATAATCTAAATCATTTACACCTCACAACAACCCAAGAACTAGATATTCTTCTTCTCCTCCTCCTTTTTCATTCTCCCCATTTTACAGAAGAGGACACCAAGATGTATAGAAGCTGAGTTAACGCTAAGAGATGAACAAAGTAATGAGCATTGGGATTTGAATCCAGGTGATGAGGCCCCAGGGGTTATGCTTTTTTTTTTTTTAAGATTTTATTTATTTATTTGACAGACAGAGATCACAAGTAGGCAGAGAGGCAGGCAGAGAGAGCGGGGGGGTAGGGGGGCGGCAGGGGAAGCAGGCTCCCTGCTGAGCAGAGAGCCCAATGCGGGGCTCAATCCCAGGACCCTGAGATCATGACCTGAGCCGAAGGCAGAGGCTTTAACCCACTGAGCCACCCAGACAAGGGGTTATGCTCTTAACCTCTAATTTATGATGCCTCTCAAAAGGGCCGCTATCAGGCCATCTCCTCTCTGCGGTAGAATGGGTTGGATGACACCATTCTCACTATGTGAGAATGAAGTCCCCTGCTTACATGCCAAGCATGTGCTTCACGGGCATTAGCCTACTTGATCCTCACAATAACCCTCTGATGTGGTCCAGCCATCACACCTACTGTACAGCTAATGCCCAGACCACATAAACACACAGGGGAGAGTGGAGTCCAGCTCAGGTCTGACTGACTCACAACCTAAATACCTGAGCAGTGTGTGCTCTTGGCTTCGGTCACACTTGCTCTGCTGCTTTGCATCCAGAATAGGACAACTTTTTGGTTTTCATAATCACTGGTTTACATAGTCCTAGGAGTTTCCTAATGCTGGCCCTTGGTCTTCACAGTGTATTGAAATCAACTGATCTCTTGCAGAGGAGCCTACATAGTTGTCAGGTGGGGAATCTGCCTGGCAAGCAAGGTCACAGAAACCGTCTGGGGCTGGAAAAGCCACGGGTGTCCCAGAGAGAGCACTAGAACTTCAACTTGCCATCAAGGTGAAGAGGAAAACTGGAAACTACAGACACATTGGAGGAAGGCCAGAGGGCAGGACAGAACAAAGAGGTTCAAGAACACTGCCACCACAGGCTGAAGAGTTGGAGCCCACCGCGACATCTCACTCATTGGTTTCCTAGGTGTGTCTGTGCGACTGGAAGCTATAAGGTAGACATAAGAAATCCAGCAAAAGTGATCATAGAAAACAGAGTCATAGAAAAGAGAACCATCCACCTCCTATGTAAAGTTAAAGAGCCTGTCTACTGATTCTCCTTTAAACTATACATTGTCCTACAATAGCTTGTATTCATTTTCCTGGAGAGAACACTTGCCCCACAAGAAGAGAATGACCCAAGTGCCCCCATCCAAACTCCTTGCCTCTTAGGTTCATAGCATTCACATTTCATCTCTTCAACTGGATTCATCAGAAATATCTGCTCCTATAAAGACTGAGGTCATGACTGACAAGAGAAAATGCTGGATCTTTCTCATCTTGGTTCATGGAGTCCCAGACTTAGTCTTATTCATTAGTGACCTTCTCAAAGAATATGACATGGAGTTGACTTTTGAACATAGAGCATGAAGGTTTAATGTCAATGATCCATTTCTGGACACTCAAAATATTTTTAAAAATTGTATAAGTTACAAGTGTGTTGTTCTCTAAAGGAAGTGATGAAATTTAAATCTAAACCTATAAAACAATGAAGTTGGTATATAAATATATCGGCATGCGGGTAGCCTCAGAAGGATTCATAGGGCATTCCATTGGTGAACACCCTGAGAACATTTAAAATAAGACTTGATCTACGAGCAACTTTTTGGGAAAATAGATATTGAATAAAAGAAGAAACACCTATAGCTACAAGAAAAATATTTAATGATTTGTTTACTATCATCACTGATTTCCTTAAAGACTTAAAAAATCATTTACACTATTAACCAACAAAATTATCATACAATGCCCACAACCTGAGCATTACTTCTTTTAAGACACATGTGGGAGAAAGTGTTTAATTTCCAAGTTAGTGACAGCACTGGCATTTTTGCAACTTCTACTCTTAGGAAGTCACATGTTACTCCATGAGGATATTGATTATTTCTATCAGAAAGGATAATGTAAGACATTTGGAAGACTACGGTGAAGACGGAAATGTATCATTGATTTTGCTATATTTCACCCTTGATCCATCTTTGAATTTGAATCCATGGAGAATGTAAGCTTGCAACGACCTGGGGGAGGAGAAGTTTTATTGGTGCTTGGGGATGAAGTGTAAGGAGGTCCTACATCAGGAAGAAAATACCAACCTGAATGCCTGGGATTTCTCTTCACGTCCTTGCATCTAACACCCCTTAGGAAAAGCAAATTGCTGTCTCACTCATGAACCAGACCTGTAGGCAAACCCTGGGGCTCTCTCACAGCTTGTGTATCAGACAGCTATGTGTGGGCTGTGAGAGAAATGGGGGTGTTGCAGGAACCACAAAACAAGACACAGGCTGATGAGCTTTAAAATAATTAGGATTTTCTATTGATATGCAATAGACAAGTACGTAGGTAGCACACCGTGACCATGATTTTACAGATATTAATGCTTAAGATGAGGCTAGGGAAGGTATTTAAATGAAAGGACAGGGTTGTGTAATTAACTGTATCTTGGACTTCAGGTACATAGAAGCGGATTCACCAGGCACCTAGGTGGCTCAGTTGGTTAAGCCTCTGCCTTTGGCTCAGGTCATGATTCCGGGTTCCTGGGACCGAGTCCCTCGTCCAGCTCCTTGCTCAGTGGAGAGCCTGCTTCTCCCCCTGCCTACCACTCCCCCTGCTTGTATGCGTGCACTCTCTGTCTGACAAATAAATAAATAAATCTATCTTAAAACAAACAAACAAACAAAAAAAAAACCGGCAACCCTCTCGGGTCCTCCCTCTTCACCAGCACTGTACTATCACTTGCTTTTCTCTGCACCCAGTCTGCTGTATCTACTGAGGCTCATATCCTTGCCAGGAGTGTCAATGCTTCGAAATCTGGGACACGAAAAACTGCAAGGGCTGCCTTAGGCTCTTAAAAATGCACCCAAACATCCGTCCAGGCTTCGTGAGTAATCACCAGCCAGACCTGGTCTGAACTCAGCCCACTGGCTGCTGTGGGAAAGGCTTTACTTAGAGGAGCACTCTGTACTACCACCGGCTCTAGAGAGTACCTTGGGTTTCTGCCTCCTTCCAGAACCAATATCCTCAGGGCACCCCTGCACTTTGTTGCCTCTGCCACAGTGCCTGACCCTTACCTCTGGAGTCACCGACACATCTAACTCCAACAGTAGCCCTGCTTGAGAGATGCCCCAAAATTTTCATCTGTTTCATTAGGGGTTTTTTTGTTTTTCTAGTTTTTGTTTGTTTTTCCTTTTTTTTTTCTTTTTTTTTTTTTTTAGGTGATTTTACTTATTTATTTGACAGAGAAAGACACAGGGAGAGAGGAAACACAAGCAGGGGGAGTGGGAGAGGGAGAAGCAGGCTTCCCCCTGAGCAGGGAGTCCAATGTGGGCCTCGATGCAGGGCTCGATCCCAGGACCCTGGGATCATGACCTGAACCGAAGGCAGACACTTAACTAACTGAGCCACCCAGGTGCCCCTTGTTTTTGCCTTCTTAAACATGGCTTGCTGCTCTGATCCCCAGTCCCATACATGCCCTTTCTTCACCAGGTGGCCTAAGAGACTGAGGCACTGTACCAAGTGGAGAATAAAAGCCCTCTAAACTCCCCCCAAAAGCCTACAAAGCCCTGCACCTCCTTCACATTCTTAGGGGTTGTATAAGTTTGCACCTTATTAATCGCAGCTTTTGGGACAAGGTGCATCTTACCCAACCACGTGATGCTCCACACCTTACTTTGGTGCCTGGGTCTTGCTTTGTCTGTGGGATCACTGCCCATTCTCTGCCTTACAGGTGCTCCAGCAAAGCCTGTAGCTGTCCTGCAACAGAGGCAAGTCTTTGTATGTTAACATTGTATCAGCAACATAATGAGCCTGTTTTACCAATGGGGGGGCAGGGAGCAGGGACTGGTCTCCAGCGGCCATCCCAGGACATATTTGTGAAGCATGCACGTAGCCTTCTGGGAGCACCTGAAATGTTCATCACTGTCCCTCCCGCATGAAGGCAAATTATCTTAGTTATCAGAAACCTGTCTAAGTCTTTTCCAGGAATTTCCTTGAAGCTGAAGCACTTTTGCAGGAACGCTTTTTGCCAAAGCATCAGAGTAAAACAGTAATCCTCTGCAAACGGCAAGAGACTTAAAAATGGCTGCAGTGAGATCTGATGGGACTTCATCCTCATGCAATCAACAAAGGAACGTCTGCAGCGGTCTCATTGTTATTTATTTTTATTATTACTATTTTTTAGCAGTCTGTTTTTAAAAAGCCTTCCACCTTTTCTCTTCAATCTCAGTGGGCAATGTTTTGGTTATCTCCCACGGTACTTACTTTTCAAAGACCTGCTAAGATTTACAACTTCAAGGGACAGAGAACAAATGCAGAGCTTTCTCCTAGGAGTTTTGGGGGTAATTGCTATTTTAAATTTTCCTTTGTATTAGGGACCAGAAGGCCTGGGGGGTTTCGTGTGTTTTACCATCCATCACGACAGCATCTTCTTCATTTCCATCACTTTCTCAGAGATTCCAGCTCTCAGTGTCCTAATCGGGCTTTGTCATTAGTGCCTGAACTGGAATCCTGGTGGCACCCTCCTCGCTCTGCAGAAGGCCACACTGCTGTGTCTAACTTGTCATCTGCTTTCCTGCCTTATCTGACTCCCTCCACACACATAGCCAGCAGAGTAATGGACATTTGCACAGCCTTCTCTAACCTAAGCTCTTCTAACTTTCTTCTTTGTTTGCTTGGGTTTTTTTAGAGAAGGAGGGGCAGGGGGTTAAAAAAGAGGGAGAATCTTAAGCAGGCCCCATGCCCAGCACAAAGCCTGACACAAGACTTGATCTCACAACCCTGAGCTTACGACCTGAGCTGAAATCAAGAGTTGGACACTTAACAGACTGAGCCACCCAGGCGCCCCACTTCTTCTAGCTTTCTAATGCAAGCTTCAGCCTCTAGTTCAACATTGGGGACCTGCAGAACTGCCCACAGAGGAGGCCAGCCCATGGCAGTCATTTGTCCTCTTTTTTGTCACACTGTGCTCTGTACAGTGCCTCCAACAAGGGCCTTAGATGGCTTGGGTTTGGGGGCATCCTGATACTCATCTGGCAGTCCAAGAGCACCTACTGCACAGGCCACCCCTCCCCATACATACCTCACTGAACAATTCCGGATTTCCCCCTAGCAGCCCCTTCCCAAGCCCCATTTCTCTGGTCTCCTGGCTGGCTCACCAGTTGGTTCATAAGCCTGCTGGGAGCTTTCCTGGTAAAACCTGAAAGCAACCCCCATACTCAGCGGGCAGGCAGGGAGCAACAAAGAAGCAGGCCACTCCAGGTTGGGAAGTGGCAGCTTTAATAAGCAAGGGAACTGACATAGGGGGCTTGTCTTGGGCACCCGCAAGGTGAATGGATCCCTGCACCACCCACCACATCTTAAAAGTTGCATAGAGGCTCAGTCACACAAACCAAGCAGGTGCTCTCACCACGACGTCACCATCTCCAGGATATGTCCTCGGAACAGCCTCTGGGCATGGGGGAGGCAAGTGGAACCCACATTCCAAGGACAGGGGCAAGGGGGGAAGAGCCTCCGAGTGCCCAAGTCCAGCTCGCAAGTCAACTAACGGTCCCATCTTTTCCATGACCTTCCCCCACCCCGGTTTATGTATGGTCCACTTTAGTCAGTTTTGGGAGGAAGGAAATGGTTTCTAGTTTACACACCACTTTGCACAACCATCACCAAAATCACTTTTAGAATGTCTTCATCACCCTCAAGGAGCATATCCGTTAGCAGATACTCTCTCTTTCCTCCCCAACATCCGCGCCCTAGGCAACCACCAATCCGCTTTCTGTCTCTACAGCTGTGCCTATTCTAAACATTCCTTCCAAGAGCAATCATACCATATGTGATCTTTTGTGACTGACCTTTTTTACTCAACATAAGGTTTCCAAGACTCATCTGAGTTGTAGCATGTACTGTTACTCCATTTCTTCCTGTAACTGAACCACAGTCCAGTTCACAGCTCTACCCCATTCTGTGCAGCCATTCATCACGTGATCACCGTCTGGGTTGTCTCCACTTTTGACTATTATGAATAACATTGCTGTGAGCATTCATAGCCAAGTTTGTGTGTGGACTCATGTTCTCCTTACTCGAGGGTGTACCCAGAGGAGGGGAATTGCAGGGATATTGGACAATTCCTTGTTTAAACTTCTGAGGGTCTGAAAACTTCTCCACAGCAGCCACACTCTTTTGCATTCCCACCAACAGAACATGAGGGTTCTAATTCCTCCACATCCTCGCCAACACTTACCGGTCAGGTTGACACAGAATTGACCATTACAGTGTCCTTGCAGTAAACTTGGAGGGGTGTGGGTGGGGCTGACTTCTACACTGAGTAACAGATGGAACAATGTCCTTGGGACAACGATGGAGTTTTCGCATCTTCTTCATGCCTGGACTGACTTCCTAGTGGTTCTGCTCAAATGAGGCAGTCAAGGTAACACACTGGGTATCCCTCAAAAACCTTCAATATCTGGGGTGCCTGGGTGGTTCAGTTGGTTAAGCATCCAACTTTTGGTTTTGGCCCAGGTCATGGTTCCGTGGGTGGTGAGACTGAGCCCTGTGTTGGGCTCCATGCTCAGCAGGGAGTCTACTTGAAGAGCCCTTCCCTCTGCCCCTCCCCCCATTCAAAGTCTCTCTCTCTCTCTCTCTCTTTCCCTCTCTCTCGCTCTCTCAAATAAATAAATCTTTTTTAAAAAAGACCTTCAATATTCTGTGTTAGCAACTTCCTCAAAAGCTGATTTTATCCCAATCTATGCTTAATCCACACCATTAAACCCCCAAATTAAGGCACAGATTGTGCACAGATAGTTCCACCCAACTCCAGTAATGAAATCAGTTGAATGCATGACTAAAACTGAGAGGTAAAAAAATAATAAATGAATAAATAACACAAAGAGAAACAGCTTCCACAGGCAGCTCTCAAAATGTTTCATCTTCTTAAGGGGCAGGGTTAGTATTACCTGATAAAATTCAGCGAAAGGTAAGACAACTATTGGAACAACATGCAATTTGCCTGAAAATCAAGAGATAACAATGTGTGCCTCTACTGCAGATGAGAAGGGTTTGGTGCTTGTCTTTTACATTCTAATGTAGTGTGGATTTCTAGTCCTTTAACCCGGATGTCCCAACCCTTGGATCACAGTCAGACGCTTTGCTCTGGGCCTGCTCTCCAGCTATCTGTGTCAGCAAGAGACCCCTAGGCAGGTGAGAGCAGTGACGCTTGTGAAGGAGAATAAGTTCCTGGAAAGCCTTCTGTGGGAAATGAAATCAATATCGTGAAAAATTGTCTCCACATCCATGTTCACAGTGGTGTTATTCACATAGTCAAGCTAAAGAAACAACCTAAGTATCTGTTGATGGATGAATGGATAAAGATGGGATAGTATTCAGCTATAACAAAGAAAGACATCCTGCTATTTGTGACAACAGAGACAGACCCGGAAGACATGACGTTAAATGAAATATGCCAGACAGAGAAAGACAAATATTGTATGATCCTACTCAATGTAGATTCTTTAAAAAAAAAAAAAAAGTTTGAATGTACAGAAACACAGGATAGAATGTTTGCCTGGTTGCCTGGTTGCCAGGGGCCGGGGGATGGCAGAAGTGAGGAGGTGTTGGTCAAAGGGCACAAATGTTTGGTTAAAGGTGATTATGTTCTGAGGCTGTAACGTACTGCATGGCGTTTATAGTTAACAATACTGGATTATATACTTGAAAGTTGTTAAGAGAGTGGATTGTAAGCATTCTCCCCACAAAGGAAACCCTTGACTGTGTCAATCATTTCACAATGTACTTGTGCATCAAGTCATGGCATTGTACACTTTAAATAGACATAGTTTTATTTGTCAAATATACCTCAATAAAGCTGGAAACAGAAAGAAAAGAAAACCTTCTTTGGGCATTCCAGATGTGAATTGCGCACGGTTCAGACTAGAAACTTCTCAGAAAGCAGAGGTGAGGTTGCCTGGGAATTTGGGACAAGGTGAGGCGTGGATTACAAAGGATACCATGAAAATTCTGGAGTTGTTTGATTGAGGTGACAGTTCCCAACTTACGCTAAAACTCATCAAATTTAAACATGCACATTTAAATAATTCCAGTTCATACTACATCACTTATACATCAATAAAAGTACAAAGTTTCTGAGGGGGGAAAAAATGTAAAAATCTCACAGACTTCTTTTCAAACAAGACGGACCATCTGCACTCGAGGCACTGCGGTAATCCTGACTTGCTGTCAAAAGCCTGCTTGAAGTGAGTGCTCTCTGAGGACAGCAGAAAGGACTATTAACTATCCACTTGCTCATGTTCTGGTCAGCAAATTCAAACATTTGGAACACATAAGCCTAGTGTCTCATCAAAATGTCCTCAGTTAGCCATCATTTCTCACAATGTTCTCAATTATTTTTTTAATCAGGGTCTGATATCTAAAAAATGGCAATCTGAAAGACATGTAAATATTCTTTTTTGAGAAAAAGAAAACAAAACACAAAAAGATGGAAGGATGGTAGACGGCAATCTGTGGTAGACAGAATAATGGCCCTCCAGAGACAGCCCCATCCTGAGCCCTAGAACCTGTGACTATAATAAGTCACATGGCAAAAGAGGAATTAAGGTTCCAAGTGGCATTAAGATTATTAATCAGCTGACCTCAAAACAGGGAGATTGTTTGGATTATCCAACAATCCAACTACCACTGGGTAAACTAGTGTAATCGCAAGGGCCCTTAAAAGTGGAGGAGAGAGACAGAAGGTGATGGGAGCCAAAGAGAAAGACATAGAATGACGGAATGCTGCTCGCTGTGAAAACAAGAATAGTGACTGCGAGCCAAGGAACGTAGACACACTCTCAATCTGGTGGCTCTTCCCTGGAGTCGCCAGAGGGAACACACCCTTGCCAACACCTTGATTTCTGCACAGTAAGCCCCATTCCAGACTTCTGACCTCCAAACCTAAAAGATACTAAGTTTGTGTCTTCAGCCACTAAATGTGGGGTAACTTATTACAACAGCAATAGAAAACGACTATAAGAACCTTTAGGTGAGGGGAAACAGCACTGGCCTCGTTTATTCCCGTTCACTTAACCAGTACTGAGAATTTTCCAGGGCAAAGAATTTTATTGGGCACAGGATACATGAAATTTGCGTCCGGCGCCCTGGAGTGTGTGAGACCCAACGGGAAGACAATGATTGGAAAAGAAGCAATGAGAGGTGGGACCTAGACTAGGACGAAGAATTAGGGATTTTAAGTCCTCTTTGGCCAAGAATCCTACAGGCCCTGCCCTTCTCCTCCATCTACAAAGGGCCATGTTTCGCGTCCCAGACTTCGGTGAGAATTTTGCATCTCACTTCCCTGCTGTCTCAGTGAAATGGAAGGTGCTTCTGCCACGCGCATGTGGGGTGAGGCTTCAAACCCTTTGCTCCGGTTCTGAATGTGCAAAGCATTAGCGAGCCTCAGCCAAAGCCATAAACTTCAACCGGCCACAAGAGTGTGCACGTGAGATGACTGCAATTTTTTCCTGCCAAACCAGAATTAGCCGGTATAGGAATGAACGAGCGTGGAGATTTGAAATTGCACCGATTGGAAGAAAGCCCAGGTTAGGTTTGGGCACCTCCAAACGTACCCTTTTTAAAGCCACACGAACTGAGGCCTTGAGCTCAAAGCTCCACGAAACGCTCACCTGGCCCGACCGCGAGCGGCAGAGGAGCCTGGGCCGGGGGCACCGAGCGCACGGAGCCGGCCGGAGAGCCGAGCCGCAGCCCCCGGCATCTCCATCCAGGATGCCGGGCGACATTGCAACAGCTCTCCACGCCCAGCCGCTCAGGGGGCTCCGGGGCAAACAGCAAGTTCGGGGATCCGGGCCGGGAGCCGAGTGAGGCCGCAGCCCCGCGCGCCGCGGGCGGTGAGTATCCGGAGGCCGTGCGGCCCCGGGAGGCACCCTGGACCGCACGGGTGGCCGCTGCTCCCCGGGGACCTGGGCCAGGCGCGGCGCAGGCCGGGGGCATGGCCGGGAAGGCTGCTGGGCGATCGCCCGCAGCGCTGCGCCGAGGCGCTGGGGTAGCGGGCTGCGGGCGAGGCCATCGCGGAGCTGGCAGGGAGCTTGGGGCCAGGGCGGAGCGTGGGGACGCGCGCCTCTCTTCCCCGGCGGCCAGGACCCCCCCTCCCCCGGTGCGTCCCGCAGAGCACACGGCACCCCCCAGGACCCCAGCCGCGCGCCGCTCCCGCCTCCTCGAGTCCAGCTTGGAACTCGAAACACGCAGTGGCGGAGCGGAGAGGGGGAGACCGAGGGCTGCGGTTAGGGGACGTCCGGGGGTGCGGAAGCCTCCCCGCGCAGGCGGCCGGGACTGCGCTCGGCCCGCTTCTCCGAGGAGCTGGCAGGTTCCGAGCCCGCCGGAGAACCCGGGTGCGCGGGATGGGGCTCTCGCGGTGTCGGGGAAGCGGGCAGAACGCGGAGCCCCGGAGCGGGGCGCGCGCAAGCCCAGGGTGCTCAGATGCGGGTCCCGCCGTGGGGAGGAAAGGGAGACCAACCGGGGCGAGGGATGCGGGGCGGCCATTACCCGGCCGGACGCCGCCAAGGCCATTGGCGAGGTTTTAGGAAACTGAATCGTGCTTACCAATTAAGTCGTTTTCTTTCCGCTGGAAAGTTGATTCAGGCTAATTAGCAAGGATAAATGAGGATTATTATTGAGAATTAGAAAGATTCCTTTTCGCCTTGTCTGGCGTGTGTGTGAGTATGTGTGTGTGTGTGTGTGTGTGAGAGAGAGAGAGAGAGAGAGAGAGAGGGAGAGAGATGGGGAGAGGGTGAATAAAGTAGGCTTTGGAATCCCTCAGGCCTGGCTCCACCACCTGCTAGTTTGACCTCTAAGCTTCACTGTCCACATTCGACCGTAGCCTCAGTTTCCTCGTCTGTGAAATGGGATATTAATGCCAACTGGACAGGATCGGTATGGAGAAACCACTCAGCACAATCCCTGACCCATAGAAGGCATTTATATATTCAGTTCTTTCCAGTACAGCGTGAACCCAGGGGACGTTTCCTTTTCTCCTGCACTGGCCTCTGTGCACTTGCTCCGCTTCCCAACCATCGAGGTTCTAACCTCTCAGCCTGTTGGGCTCAAGTGCGCTCCCTAAAGCCCAAGATTGCCTTGCACACCGAGTCTAGAGGGCAAAAGAACCCACAGCCCAATTGCAGGCGGTCGGGCCACTCCCCTGCATCTGATGAGAACCAGTTACCGTCCTACTCTGTCCACCTGTAATTTGTTTTCACTGGGCACTCTCCCCTTTGCTCGCCATTTATAAAGCACTCGCCGCATGCTAACATAATCATAGTAGCCAAATTAAAAGTGAATGAGTTGCTTATAAAACTTACTCTGGTAAGAGAGCTGTGGAAATTTAATTTGGTTTTAATCTCTGATACACTCCAGCTGGATCTAAATTATTTTCACCTCAACCTAGTGGCACATAAATATGCAGCTGGCCTCATCTCATAGCTTTCATGGGTTACATCATTTCCCTTCCGTTGTGATGGTTCTTCCACCATTTATGAACCCGTATTTGGGTCAAAGGAAGGTTGACTGTTGGTCCCATAATCTGCCCATTGCCTTCCTTCACTTCCTTCAGTGCAAGGCCCTAATGTTATATGCTGAGCTTCCAACAGGCCAGCCTAGAATGGGTTCCATCTTACCTGATGATCCTAGAGGAAGCCCCACACTCCATGCCTCATTTACCCCAGTGTACCCCATGCCTGTCGATGTTTTACATGTATGTCAGGATGTGGAGAAGGTGGGAGAGCTTGAAGGCCATGTGATGGAGAAAGACAGGGAGCCTGGGGACAGGGTGGTCCAGAACCATCTCTGGTTCACTTGTGTGTACTCTCTCCCTCTCTCTCTCTCTCACAGAGTGTAGACTAGGATACAATACTCAAAGAGTTATTTTGTATCTTATAATTATGTAAATGCTAAAAAGCAAACTTGGGAGTGGAGGGGGTAGAAATTTATTTTTCTGTTGTGTTCTTTTGTTTGTTTTAGTGAACCTGGTTGGACAGTAAGTAAACTGTGATTAGTCCAAACGGGTATCGCTTACAGAGAGATTTAGATAGGAAATGCTGATGGCTCTGCTGCCAGGTGTATCTTTAGGATGGGACAGAACTTCGTTTTAGCTCCCCCCGCCCTCCACCAGTCTCCGCACTGGCTACTGGTTGCTACATACACCCTCGCACCTCTTGGATAAAACTTGCCAATTAAATCCTATTTGATGTCATTTATTTATGAACAAATAATGGAAATGCCGAGAGCAGTTCAATGACAACTGCATCTCTCAACCCATAGAATAAATAATTCAGTGAGAATATCAAGTTCTTAACATTGCTTAGGGAAATGCCTGCTATTTCAACTCATGGGTTGAAAAACCATAACCTTTGTGATATTATTATTTGACACATTTTCAGAGATGTAAGTGGGCTTTAGGAAAATGCCAAGTTGTGTTGTTTTGTCTGACTAAACAGAGCTGAGCATTATCCCACAAATTTTATATGCATGATGTTATTATCATGTGCCCTCCTTAATGCCCATCACCCAATTGCACTGGGTGTTATATGCAACTGATGAATCATTAAATTCTATCTCTGAAACTAATTTTAAAAATTTAATTTTGGGACGCCTGGGTGGCTCAGTTGGTTAAGCCACTGCCTTCGGCTCAGGTCATGATCCCAGCGTCCTGGGATCGAGTCCCACATCGGGCTTCTTGCTCGGCGGGGAGCCTGCTTCTCCCTCTGCCTCTGCTGCCACTCTGTCTGCCTGTTCTCTCTCTCTCTCTCTCTCTCTGGCAAATAAATAAATAAAATCTTTTTAAAAAATTTAATTTTAAAAAATAAAAAATAAGGGCGCCTGGGTGGCTCAGTGGGTTAAGCCTCTGCCTTCGGCTCAGGTCATGATCTCGGGGTCCTGGGATTGAGTCCCGCATCGGGCTCTCTGCTCAGCAGGGGGCCTGCTTCCCTCTCTCTCTCTCTCTCTGCCTGCCTCTCTGCCTGCTTGTGATCTCTCTCTGTCAAATAAATAAATAAAATCTTTTAAAAAATAAAATAACATAAAATAAAAAAATAAAATAAAATGAGGTTATTATTACTCATATAGTTCGTTCGCTCCCCCGATTCTTCACTTTCTGGCTTCTTGGAATTTTACATACAAGTAGTAGAGACAGAGGAAAGACAACCACTGAACAGCCCTTCTGATCATTCTGTAGGTTTATCCTCTGGGCCTTGTGCCAATGCAGCTCTTTTCTGGGCTGCAGGATCTGGAAAGCAAGGGCTACCCCAATACTTCCTGTCCCCAGGCAGGCTGTCCTCTTGCTAGGGGAAAGCAGGGTAGTGGCAGGCTAGACTTCCCCAGGAAAGTGGCTCTTGAGTCATCTTCATTCTTTTTTTACCAATCCGGCCACTCATCTACCAGATGCAAAGAGCTGATCCAAATGGCATTTAAGAGATAGAGAGAGGGACTTTTATTTTGTTATCATAAAGTTAATATGTATTTATTATGATTTTTTTTTACCAACAAGGTAGATTAAAGGAGGAAAATTACTTTAAGACCATCATCCAAAGAATAATCTCCCTTAAAATTTTTTTGTTTCACTTCAGTCTTGGAGTGAATGGTTACCTATTTCTAACAAAAACAACAAAGGGATTATTGCCCACATCCAGTTTTGTAACCCACCCATGTATAATACACATCTTCTTTCCGTGTCTTCAAACAACCTTGTGCAATGAGTGATTGATTTAACATATACTCTAATGTTGGAGATTAGAAATGTTTGCAGGGGAGGAGAGTTCTCACCGTGTCAAGGTTTCATTACTATATTTACCTGAATCTTGAAGGAGGAGCAGAAGAGGAGCGGGAAGTTAGGAGAGAAGCGTGTTCCCAAAAGAGAGAAGAAGAGAAGGTCATGCCCCAAAGTTCAGGACACTGTGTCAAGGTCAAGGAGATGTAGGTGCTTTAGCAGGGCTGGAGCACAGGGACCGGGGGGGCAGATAATCTATGGAGAACCTGGCAATGGCAAAAAGGGTCTGAGCTTCATCCTAAGGATATCTTGACAGTGTGGAGAAGTCACATGACAAGATAACATTTTATCCCTCCCAGCTGTCTGCAGAGCAGGGAGGTGGAAAAGGACCCGGGCAGAGAGGAGCAATCTGGGCAGGAAGTGTAGTGGTTGAGAACTGGGTGGGTGTTTAGGACATAGAATCACTTAAAAGATAAAAATAATAACGAGGACAAGGTATGAGAGAAAGGGAAAGTCAGGATGAGCCCCAGGACAGATCCATTAAACTAATCTTCCACTGATGTCCTTGGTTCCCCAATGCCCATTTCTTCCCAATAAATTCTTAGCCGGAACCAATGCCACAGTCCAGGGATCAGCCAGCTTTTCCTAGGAAGGGTCAGAGAATAAGTATTTTAAGTTTCATGGACCACATAACCTTTAAGAAAGGTAAAAACAATTCTTAACTTGGGGGTGTGCAGAAAGAGGCTGTGGGCACTGTGCAATCCACCACAGTCCGCTTCTCTGACCCCCGCCCTCCCAACCTGTCCACACTGGAACACTGCTGAGAAAAGCCTCACCTTTGGAGGGGGTCCGCATGTATTTGGGATTATTTTTTAGACCTCCTTCCTCCATTGCAATAATATGATTTTCAATAACAACCATGTAATGGTTTGTAATAATCAGTATTTTCTTATTTTTTCTTTTGTTTTAAAATAATTAATTGGAAAAAAGAACAGATTTCTGTCTTGAAGACGTTATTCAAATTGAGTAAAACATTTCCTGTATTGATTGCATACTTCACTTTACAAACAAAAGGTTTTCACCTCACCATCTTACCCTGTTTCACTATTTTACACGTTAAACAAAATAAAATCTCCAGGTAGGCGTACAGAGTGACAGAAGTAAAGAAGTCAAGTTCTGGTTCTTCGTCTCTACAGTGACTGTGCCGTTCATCCATCTCGAACGTGCTGCTGAAGGGGGAAACATGAGACACCTTGGGGGCTGTGGACCAAACTGGGCCACAGAGAGTTCCAGTAATTCTCAGCTCCTGGGAACTTACTCTCAAGTGTGTAGCTGGGGCCACACAGGTGTGGGGGGTCAACAGTAGAACCAGGAATTCTCTGAAATAGCTCCTGTGGATAATACAGTGCTTATGAAAGGATAAGTAATAGCACCATGCTGCTTTGAAGCTTACAGATAGAAAATTAAAAACATCATAGTTTGGAACTTTGGCCAGCAAAAGATTTTTTTCAGAAGGGGAGTATTTTATCAGTGACGTCTAGATTTGCTGGCACATAGTGATCATAATAAAAAGCAGACCAACTTTTAGTTGTTTGTTCTTGTCTTAACGTTCTCTGATGATGATGCTCGAATTGCGCGCTTCCGGGTCTGAGGGCTCCCAGCGCTCTGTCCCTGGTACTGCTCGCCCAGGGCTCTGCCCTGCTGTCTTGCAGGGCTCAGCTCCACCTTCAGAACCACCCAACAATAGTTTCCACTTGTCGTGGGCAACAGTCTCTTCCAACAGTCTTCCTGAATGTGGAGGGCCCTTCACAACCACCACCCTCTTCATTCTCAGCCAGTGACCTCACTTCTACTTGACCCAAGAATTAGACCATCAAGTGTAACTTCTCCTCCCACTACTTGACATCGTCATCTCCATCCACCTGCTGCTTTGCTCCTCCTGATCAAGACCAATCCTGCTGTTCCACCACCTCCAGGATTACTATCTCTATCTCTGTCTATCCTTCTTTTACTCCTTATCCTCAGTTCTTTTACATATACTTAATTCTCATCCTAAGAAATAAAAATGAAACCAGAGTCCTTGCCTGATCTGGCATCACTGCCTCCCCTCCAGCTCCAGCCAGCCTCCAAGCCTCTTTTCTGTGTCTTGTGTATTCGACCTGAGTATCACCATTATTAGAAAGCTCTAGCTCCCATTGTAATAATAATAATAATAATAATAATAATAATAATTGGCCTTCTAGTTTACCATCTCTCCTGAGTTGTGTTCATAGAGGTTGGTCTTCCAAGGTGAATCCACTCTTTTGTACCAAAAAAAAACAAAGTTTGGACCCACAAAATGAGGACCAGATATTCTGCCAAAAGCTCTACCAAGGCAAAGCTCCCCTGAAAGGTTGTTTAGAGCCAGCTGTCTTCCTTTTGTGAGATCTTTGTTGTCACCTGTCAGTATCCATCCCAATGCTGGACACAAGGCACGGGCTTGGAGTCAGGAATACCGGGGTTCGATTCCTTGGGTTCCTGGTAGCCATACTTCCTGGTCATGGGAACTTGGGAAAGGCACTTCACTTCTCTGAGTCTATTTCCATTTCTTTAAAATATGCATAGTAATGGTTACATACAGGATGACTGTAGAGATGAAACAGGCTTCACAAAAGCACTTGCCAGTAAAAAGGCAGGAGTGTTCCCAAATCTGCATAATGACAAGATGAATCTGAAGGCCAGTTTGGTTATGGTGGGGAGGTAGAGCTGTCCAAAGAAGAAAAACTACTTTTGGCTTGCTGTTCAAGGAAATTATTTGTCATGTGTATTTCAGAAAATCTTGGAAAATGTACACAAGTCATGAAGATATTGGGTATGATTTTGAAGATGACCCCAAAGATAAGAAGACACTTAAGCCCCACCCAAACATTGACAGTGGATGGGCTTGGATGGTGGTTCTTTCCTCCTTCTTTGTGCACATCCTCATCATGGGCTCCCAGATGGCCCTGGGAGTCCTCAACGTGGAATGGCTCGAAGAATTCCATCAGAGCCGTGGCCTGACTGCATGGGTCAGCTCCCTCAGCATGGGCATCACCTTGATTGTGGGTATGTTCACATGTGACCTGTTGTAAAACTGAATTATTATAAGTTGACAATTCCCTGCTGTAAGGTTTTATATGGTCAAAACATTAGATACTAGATGTTAATGATACCTAATACTATTTTTTTTATCATGGGACAATATATATAAAATCGCGTTTACTGTTTTAGCCATTTTTTAGGTATACAGTTCATTGCCACTAAGTGCATTCATTCCCACCATCCGTCTCCAGAACCTTTTCATTGTCCCAAACTGAAACTCTGCACCCATGAAACAGCAACTCTCCTTTCCCACCTTCTTTTCACCCCTGACCATCACCATTCTATCTTTGGTCTCTATGAAAGTACCTCATATAAGTGTAGTCATACAATATGTGTCCTTTTGTGTGATATTATTATTTGGATATTATAAAAAATTTGGAGTGTTTTAAAATTTGATCATTTAAAAAACTCTCTTTTACCCCAAACTCTTTTCTTGACTGCTCTAATTCATTACATATTATTACAGATCTGTTTATTTAATATTTGGAAATACTTGTAAAAGATAAAAATTCTAGAGAAAACACCACAAAAGGCAAGTGACGATCTTATTTCAGAGTTTCTATGATTTAATTTGAAATACTGATCATACGCTGTTGAAAAATCTATTGAACTGCTTTTAGAAAAGTTACTGATGTAGCTAACAAGAAGGAATAATAATGTATTTTCTAATTAAACCTAACCACACACCAGTCCGTGAAAGTCATTCTCATGCAGTTGGAAATGCCAAGCTAGAAAGTTATCATAAATAACTGTTATTATGGCTTATGTGTTTCCTTTTGGGAACTAAACACTTTTTACTGTCAACTAATATTTAATAAGCATCTATTATATACCAGGTGTTTTCCCTTACATTATCTCTTGAAAGTAAAAACCACAATTTTACATCGAAATTTGTTATATTTATTTTTATTTATTATTTTAGAGAGCATGCACACAAGTCGGTGGGGGACAGAGAGAATCTTAAGCAGGCTCCATGCGGAGCACCAGAGTCCCACTCAGAGCTGGATCTCAGGACTCTGAAATCATGACCTGAGCCAAAACCAAGAGTCCAACACTTAACCAACTGAGCCAACCAGCACCCCTATATTGACTTTTTTAAAAATTTCTAGTATTCACGAAATTACACTGGAAACATAAATAGCCTCGAATCATTTTCTGGTTCTGTGAGAGTCTGTGTATGACAGGCATCTCTGTGTTTGATGGGAGTCTCCCTGAAAAGTGATTTCCACATTGGTAATTAACTCCTTGAATCCAATTCCAAGATTTGTTGATCTTGGCTGGCATTCAGTCAATGTTATTTTGGATAATACAAACAACGTTAATAACAGTGGTAGTGCTAATGATGGAAAACAAAGACAAAGTATTATTTCTCAAGATGTGTGTGGAGTATATGTTTATCAAAGGGAATTAATAGTAATCTGGTTTTAAAATTACATAAGGGCACCATTACATGTGGGAGGGAATTGCCGGTAAATCATCTGGCCTGCAACATTTAGGAACTGACTCCTTCAACCCTACTTTGACCTTGTTAAAACTAGGATATCATCGTTAAGAAGTAGGAAGGTTTACTTGAGAGTAGGCAATGTGTTAGTTTTATGTTGGATGTGAGTCAACCTTCTCAATAAGTCAGTGAAGGAAAACTGTTTCTAGAATACCTAACATCCAGGTTTTTACCTTTTTTTTTAAAGATTTTATTCATTTATTTGAGAGAGAGAGAGTAGAGTACAAGAGAGAAGAGTACAAGTTGGGGGAGGGGCAGAGGGAGAGGGAGGAGCAAACTCCAGGACTCTGGGATTACCACCCAAGCCAATGGCAGATGCCTAACCGACTGAGCCACCCAGGCGTCCAATTTTTACCTTTTTAAAAATAAATCTTTAAGGGGCGCTTGGCTGGCTCAGTCCATGGAGCATGAGACTCTTGATCTTGGGGTTTTGAGTTCGAGCCCCACATTGGGTGTAGAGATTACTTAAAAATAAAATCTTTTTTAAAAAATCTTTAAGGGATAGAACAAGATACTTACAGATTCAATCTAGGAAGTATGTGTCCACCACAAAAAAGAAGACTCAGTGAAAAGCCAGGATAGGAAATGTCCCATTATTTTCCAAATCACCCAGTGAGGTTGTCTCATACATTATTATGTGTTTCACAAGCTCTACCAAAATAAGCAGTGGGAACCAGTCCTGAAAGTCTTGGAAATGATTTTGAATATGACCCCCAAAATAAGAACACCTAACTCATAGCGATGGTGAAATGTGATGGTCCTCCTTGACTTAATTGGGAGATAACTATATATTCAAAATTCTGTTTGAGAGTCCATACATCCCAGACAGTGTCATTTCAGCTTGTAGACTAACCTCTCTACAGGAAAGGCACCTGCTCAATAAATATCTTGGGTCTTAGAAATCATAACACAGCAAGGTTCATAGTTATATAAATAAAAGGTCTTTTATCCTATCATGGTCCTAAATTGCTGTTCGTTATCTTAAGCTGCCTGATAAAGGATTGCTGCAGAGCTGTTGGGTGTTTTCCAAGCCAGAAGCCTGCAGTACATCTCTCCTTTATTTGCTGCTTAACCATATGCCACATGCACGTTATGTCCATGATCTCCTTTGATCCCACAGCCCCACCAGCACCAGCCCATTGTCTCTATCTCACAGAATAAGAACACACAATGTCCACAGACTTCAAGGAACTTACTGGAGGTTGAACAACCAATGAGCGTGAAAGAGTCTCCAAAGCTGGTCCACTGGACTCAGAATTATGTCTACTACACCCTACTGCCCGTCACTCCGTCATATGAGAACTGAGAATATGTGTGAAGTAAATAAATAGAAATTGTTCTCATTTTCCAATCATTGTGAGCCCATTTAGGTTTTCTCCTTTAAATTAAAAAAAAAAAAAAAAAAATTCTGTGATCTACGTTGCAGAGTTGAAAGCCCTCCCTCTCTCTTGGGCAGCGGCTTGCATGTAAGAAACTTGATAATTTCATTCTTTGCTAGCACGGACTTTGCCAGTTTCCTGCTGAAAGTCCCACTTTTTAACAAAATGGAATCACCTCTGTCGTCCCTACAGCAGCCTCGGTGACAGCAATGGGAAGCATTCTTGGTGGAAGCCATGTTAGGGACATCTGCAGGCTGCAAGAGGTCACTGTCTTGCTAAGCAGAGTTAGAGTGGTGGTTGCCAGTCCTCGCTGCACATCAGATCCACATGGGGAACTTTAAAAACCCTGCCTCTCACGCTGCACCTCGACCATCAAATTAAAATCGACCATCAAATCAAAATCTCTTGGGATGGGATCCGAGCATCAGGTTTTTTTTTAAGATCCTAAGTGACTCCGTGCTCAGCCTAGGCAGAGAGTCATTGAGGTAGAGGCTCTGAACTCCTTACCGCAGGGAAGGGTGAGCCCTGGTGGCCAGGAGTTCAATGAACTATGTACTTTCATCCGTGACTGTATGTCAAGTTCACTGGGACAGGAAAGAAATTAGAATTTCCTCATGGTGTTCCCTGCAGCTCTATTATGTGGGAAATGGGCCAAAATTAGATTCCTTCTGCAGAGGAGGGAGTCTGTGTCTCATCCCAGAACACTGAATTGCTCTGCAGAAGTGGGAATCATAGCCAGATGACTGTCCCTGCACCTGCCTTGCCCCTTGTCCTTAGACTGCGTGGGCAGTTCGTTGCATTTTGGTAAAATGCTAATTTGATCTTGGAGATTCCAGCTGAGCATCCGTAATGATGCGAAAATGGAGCAGAATCAGAACGCTTGGGTCCGGCTTCCTTATTTTGACCGATCTGTGTTTTGCAGCCGTGGAGGGGTCACAGCATTTCTGGGACTAACTTTGCCGGTTGGGGCTGACTTTGCCTGTCTGCGAGTCGTAAATGACAAAGGCTCCACCCTGTGAGAGATGAGGAACTGAAAAGCCGGGAAGTGTCGTCATCTTACCTTATTATCAGTAAAGCAATGCATCCTTTCTTTTTGATATACGACATTTCTCCAGACAGGAGTATCTGCTCGTACTTGGGGGAATTCCACCTCCCTCCTTTTTCCCCACATGCTTTCCTAACGCAGTGTTTC
Organism: Enhydra lutris kenyoni; assembly: GCF_002288905.1. Classification (NCBI taxonomy): domain Eukaryota; kingdom Metazoa; phylum Chordata; class Mammalia; order Carnivora; family Mustelidae; genus Enhydra; species Enhydra lutris. Next base: position 38,634,641 of record NW_019154085.1, on the reverse strand, counting down.
AGAAATGTGCAGTATCACAGAAAAACTTGCTTCTGGGCCCTTTCTGTAACATGGAAAACATGATCATGTTCCTGAACTGCGATCTGGTGAACTGTCATCGCTTAAACGGCTGATTAACAGCCAACAGATGAGTTGTGCCTTTTTCTCTTTTTTATCCACTCATCAGAGATTCCAATAGTGAAGCGACTGTGGGTTTAGGAAAATAAAAATCTTTGTGGGGCGCCTGGGTGGCTCAGTTGGTTAAGCATCTGACTTTTGATTTTGGGCTCAGGTCATTATGTCAGGGTTGTGGGATCGAACCCTGTCCTGGACTCCACACTCATCTGCTTGAGATTCTCTCCCTCTGCCTCTCCCCCCAATCAGGCACATGCTCTCGCGCTCTCTCGCTCTCTCACAAATAAAAATCTTTTTTAAAAAATATTTATGGGGGCACCTGGGTGGCTCAGTTGGTTAAGTGGCTGCCTTTGGCTCAGGTCATGATCTCAGGGTCCTGGGCTCGAGCCCTGCATCTGGCTCCCTGCTCAGCAGGGAAATCTGCTTTTCCCTTTCCCTCTGCCTGCCACTCTGCCTACTTGTGCTCTCACTCTCTGTCAAATAAATAAAATCTTCTAAAAAAATAAATAAGAAATTAAAAAGTATTTGTGAAGAAATCAAAGACACACTTTCAACTTATGGTTTCTGAATTTCAGTTGTCCCCAATAATTCCCTCAGATGTTTATATCAATGTGTTTGGTTTATATATTATTTATATAGTGTGCTCATTTTATAATATATAACAGTATATTTATGTAAAATATATTTACTATACTGTGTATTTTAAGAGGTTTACCTGCTAAGTTATTTTCTAATGCACCAGGGTTCATTAAATTAATAAATCATTGCCTTCATAATTTTTAAGATTAGGCCTGCTCAAGAAAAAAAATTCATTAGCAAACTGTGCATCCAAATATGTACATGCATATAGGTAGAACTTTAAAGGAAGATTTTATTTCAGTTTGAACTAAAAGGGGAAGCTCCTTAGAGTTAAACAAACTTTTTTTTTTTTTTTTTTTTAAGATTTTGTTTATTTGACAGACAGAGATCACAAGTAGGCAGAGAGGCAGACAGAGAGGAAGGGAAGCAGGCTCCCTGCTGAGCAGAGAGCCCGATATGGGGCTCTATCCCAGGACCCTGGGATCATGACCCGAGGCGAAGGCAGAGGCTTTAACCCACTGAGCCACCCAGGTGCCCCAGAGTTAAACAAACTTTTAACCTGAAATACTCCCACCAGAATATAGGGTTTCATAACTATGAAAAGTAATAATGATCAAAAATAAGATGATTTTTTAAATGTACCCTCTTACTGAATATTGACTACAGCCTCCCATTTTATTGCTAAAATATAGATTGCTTTTTGCACAGGGAATCATGGATCCCAACGCAAGCATTAAGCTTCTGTGACATCAGAAGTTACCACAGGATCGCCAGGGTGGCTCAGTCGGTTCAGCATCTGGCTCCTGATCTCAGCTCAGGTTTTGATCTCAGGGGGTGTTCAAATCCCGCACTGGGCTCCATGCTGGGCATAGAGCCTAGTAATAAAAATGAATGAATGAATGAATGAATGAATGACTATCAGGAAAAAAACAGAGGTTGACAAAAACCAGAGTGTCACAAGAAAGTAAGCAGCCAGGACATAACGGCATACAATACTATACTGCTGTGAGCCCGGCACTGTCTGTGGACCAAGGTGTATTTCTGAGTCTTCACACACTGTCATTAAAATCCATAGCCTGGTGGGGCCGGCCTGGGACTGAGAGTCAGCAGGGGCTGAAGTACAGTATGAAGCAATGAGAAGTTCTTTGCAACACGGTTTGCATCCAGGTGTCCTCATGAAAATACGCTATCAGTTCTTTGCTGGAAGCATGGGAGTCCTGAGAACCCCCTAGCTGTACTCCCCCTAGGTCTGGAATCAAAAACTCAAATAACAAGTAATGTAAGTGAGGGCAGGAGGCCAAGTACGGGACCAAAGGGAGGGGTGATGACTACAGCAAACTAGGAGTGTGGGCATAGGGAATCGGAAAGCGATGGCACTGCTCCAGCCCATCTTGGCTGTGTGGGAAACTGCGGGATTCTGTGTCGCCATTGGATTTCTTGGGAATGCTCTTAATTTTTAAATGCTGGCAACTGATTCAAAACATCTTTTAAAGATTTTATTTACTTATTTCAGAAAGAGAGAGTGAGAGCAGGAGTGGTGGGGAGTGGCAGGCAGAGGGAGAGAGAGAAACAGGTTTCCCGCTGAGCAGGGAGCCCAACATGGGGCTAGATCCCAAGACCCCAGGATCATGACCTGAGCTGATGGCAGACGCCCAACCAACCGAGCCACCCAGGTGCCCCAAAACATCTTTTAAACTATGTTCTGGATAAACAAAATACATCCACAGGCTGAATAAGCCCATAGACCGCTAGTTTTCAGACCTACCTGTGCTGTAGACAAGAGAACGAACTCACTCATTTGTCTGTTTATTTCAGGTCTGCCTTTCTTGAAAACCTAGAACCTTGTGCTCTCCAGCGAAATTACTGAAACCCATCTTTGCATGCTAAAAGCTATTTGCATATAACGCAATGGGGGTTTGGATTCGTTTTATTTAATAGCCCTACTAATGTTTTATTCTTTGTCTTCACGTGCGGATTTTAGAGGAAAGCATGAAAATAAAACACCATCAGTCAATTCCCTTTCCAATGTCCCACCACAGGACCTTTCATCGGCTTGTTTATTAACACTTGTGGGTGTCGCCGGACCGCGATAATCGGAGGGCTGGTGAACTCGCTGGGCTGGGTACTGAGCGCCTACGCCGCAAACGTGCATTATCTCTTTATTACCTTTGGAGTGACAGCTGGTAAGCATATTGATTTTTTTAGCCTTAATTTTAAATATATTTGTTGGGCATTTTGACAATGAATAATTGTGGAGGAAAGAAAGCCATTAAAATAGTTTGTCCTTTTTTTTTTTTTTTAAGATGGTATTTATTTGGGACAATGTGCAAGAGAGCACAAGGGGGCGGGAGGGTAGAGAGGGACAGCGAAAAGCAGACTCCCTGCTGAGCAGAGAGCCTGGTGGTGTGGCCCCATCCCAGGAACCTGGGATCATGACCTGAGCTGAAGGCAGACACTTAACCCACTGAGCCACTCAGGCATCCCATGTTTTGTCCTTCTTTTCTTCCACCCCACTTCACCAAATACTCCAGGAAATACTTTTTAACATAAGATATTAAATATGCCTTACATGTGGAAAAACAACCTAACAAGTGTACTTGGCCTTCCTATTAGAATTTAATTAAATTTTTTATGATTGGTTCCAAGTGCTTGTCTTCTCTCTTACGAGGAATAGGAAAAGAAAAGTAATAATACAGACGTAGATGAATGGACTGAATATTAAGAAAACTAATAACATTCTCTCATTTAATAACTACAGAATGGAGCATGAATCATAGAATAATTATTTTCTCCTTCAGCCCTATTCAAATGAATGAAATAGCAGCAAAATTCACATATATGTAGACTCTTAAAAAGCAAATCTAGGTCACTGGCTACCAGGCAGCATGGTTTACAAATCCATTCTGCAAAATACATTCCCAGCTATAATTTCCTTTATCAATAGGTAGCAGGATTCACATAGATAAGAAGCAGTTTCTTACTTGTACAATTGGATTGCCGTGAACCAGATCCAGCCTGACTTTCTTTTTGAGTACAGAGCTACCGTCCTAATAATGACACATTGGCAGAAGTGTTGGTATAAGAGGTAAAAGTTAGAATTTGGAAACCTTGCTCCCCCCCACCACTTACTATCCAGTGACTTTGGGCAAATTACTTAACCTACTCATACCTCAGTTTCCCTATCTGCAAAATGGGATCATTAAGAGTGCTTGGTTTAGGGGCGCCTGGGTGGCTCAGTGGGTTAATCCTCTGCCTTCAGCTCAGGTCATGATCCCAGGGTCCTGGGATCGAGCCCCACATCTGGCTCTCTGCTCAGCAGGGAGCCTGCTTCCTCCCCTTTCTCTGCCTGCCTCTCTGCCTGCTTGTGATCTCTCTCTGTCAACTAAATAAATAAAATCTTTAAAAAAAAAAAAAAGAGTGCTTGGTTTACAGGGTTGTTGAAATGATTAGAAGATCATCTGTATAAAGCACTTAGCATGATGCTTGTCACAAAATAGAGTTCTCAGTAAGTGTTAGCTAATATGCAATTATCATATAGAATGTAACATTCTTATAATGAGCTTAAGGGCATGCTTTATGATAGCAGGAGACGTGAACACACCTGCTCACCAAAAAGTTGGCAAGTTGGTTCTCCGTAATTTACACCGATCCACATCTACACATAAAGCTCTTCTTTGTCCTTTGAAGCATAGTTTGGAAACCATTGATCTGAAGGACTTGGTAACAGTTCTTCAAGAGTAATTTAAGATGTTTCCCGTGAGTGTTTTAGAAACTTTCCCCCAAGCACTCCAATGTATAGAGTCCACACAGAGGTTTTCATACTAAAGGTGAGGAAATGAACACTCCTGCTGAGCCTACAGAGCCACACCAGGGTCACTGCGCAGACCCCTGGCACCCCGTGAACGGGATGTGATAGTGGTTGATTATACAGACACTTAACCCTACAAAATGGGACTTGAGATTAAGTCTCATCATTTAGACATTCCTATGATTAGCGTCTTTGTTTACATGAACTTTATTTCTTGCAGTTGTTTATTGACCTGCAATTAATATTGTTTCCATATTCTTTTTTTAATTTTTTAAATTTTTTAAATTAAATTTTTTAAAAAGAATATTGTTTCCATATTACTTTTTTATTCTTTTTTCTTAAGATTTTATTTATTTATTTGTCAGAGAGAAAGAGAGCACAAGTGGGGGTAGCAGCAGGCAGAGGCAGAGGAGAAGCAGGCTCCCCGCTGAGCAGGGAGCCCAATGTGGGTCTCGATCCCAGGACCCCAGGATCATAACCTGAGCGGAAGGCAGATGCTTAACCGACTGAGCCACCTAGGTGTCCCATTTTATTGTTTCCATATTCATTCACTTATATATTTAACAAATATTTCTGGACCCAAGAACGTAGGAGAAAAATCAGAGGGCTGGTGAAAGGAAAGTGTGTCTTGAGACAGTCTATTGCTTCCACTTTTTATACAGGAAAAGCCCAAAGAAATTCTCGAAAAATAAATGTATCCACTTCCCACACAAACATATATCTAACTATATGTAACTGGAAAATCCAGCTAAATCAGTTAGCTTATACAGACAAAATCCTGGGCTGTCATTAGGGAGGCATGTGGAAACTGATTGGCAATCTAGCCCCTATTTAACAGAAAAGAAAGATGGGAAGATCTTAAAAAAGCAAGTGCTTAAAAGATATATTTCACTGTACAATTTGCATTTAGGAAAAAAAAAAAACTTTATTGATATCCTTCTTCCTTCCAAAAAGCATTTGAGACAGTTTTGTTTGTATCTCTCTCTCTCTCTCTCTCTCTTTTTTAACACCTAGACAATTAAAACTATGTAGGAGTATCCTTCTATTAAGCAGGAAAAGAATGTCTGTTTGAGCAAACTTAGTTAGCCAAGGAAGTCTGGACTGAATTTCTTCAGCCTTAGCAGAGCTCCATTTTCTTAAGACTGTTTCCTAAAGACATCTTTTCTCCCATCCACACTGACCCAAGATCACAGGATTTTTTTTTTCTCTCCCCTTCTAGACCTCTTTCCTCTACTTGACTGGGAGGGCTATGGTAAAGAATTGTTCTAGGACCCTGCCCAGGGCTAGACATTAACGGGTCCTTGACTGACCACTTGGCTAAAACCCTTATCCTCTGGGATGCCTGGGTGGCTCAGTTGGTTGGACGACTGCCTTCGGCTCAGGTCATGATCCTGGAGTCCCGGAATCGAGTCCCGCATCAGGCTGCCGGCTCTGCAGAGAGTCTGCTTCTCTCACTGACCTTCTTCTCCTCGCTCATGCTCTCTCTCACTGTCTCTCTCTCAAATAAATAAGTAAAATCTTTAAAAAAAAAAAAAAAACCCATATCCCCAAGGCCTGTCCTATAAGCTCACGGAATAATTGTGCCCATAACAGACAGCAAAACCACATGAGGAAGGGGATTCTGTAAAGGGCATGAATAGTGTAACAGGGAAATAGATACTTATAACATCGGGCATGGATTTCTTTTTTCCTCACACATGGGAGCATCCATTATTCACACTAAGTTAGAATGAGTGCTGCTTTTAGGCTTGGGTACCTCAGTTCTCTCCCTATTAATCTTTTTATTCCACTGTTGTTTAGAAATCCATAACCACATTAAATTTAGGATGTTGGTTATTGTCAGTAACAAAGCAAGATTTTTTAAAAATTAAACTTATCTTGTGCTCTCAGCAAAATCCAGATGACAAATTTCACAGACAAATGACCCAGTTTCGTCAACAAATTTCAAGAAAAAAGAGAGTTAAATTTCAAGGAAAAAAAAAATTTAAGGAGGATTAAGATTCAATAGGGGCAACTGGGTGGGCCTTATTTGGATCATGATTAAAGAGACGGGTTTTTTAAAAATATAGTCATTTATGAGACAATTCGAAATGTGAACACCTTCTAGATATTTCATGATATCAAGAAATTATTCATTCTATCAGTTAAGATATATTGATTATGCTGGTTAAAGAATTCTTCTATTAGAGATTTATACTAAAATATTTGCACTTGAAATGATGTATGTGAGATTTGCTTTACAATTGGAGGAAAGAGTTATGTTTATGGGCTATTAAATACTTTTCTCTGCCCTTTAGATATTAGGAAATGAGAAATTCTTTTTTTTGTGGACATCAACATCATAAAAATTAATCCAGAGTTCAGTTCAAAATTACCGATAGCTGTTTTCTTCATGCTTATTTCTCCCATAATGCAAGTAATTATTATTACCCTCACTGAGGCTTGCAAAGGGGCTTGGGGACCTGACCCCACCTCTGCTGGAAATCACTTAGAAGCTTAATTGTTCTCAAAACAAGGGTATCCACCCTCACGACTGGTTGAGGATCATTGACTTCTGACAGTTGCTGTAAATATCACTGCTTTCAGGTAAATAAAGGAGGCGGGTTGCTTCTGGAGGTTTCTTTTAGAAATTCGGGCTGAAGCAAAATCCTTCTTCAAAATCCTACGGGCCAGGGGTGGGGGGAGGGCTATGAGCGGTTTAGTGGGGGAGGCAGTGAGCAGCGGAAAAAGGAACAGGCTGGGCAGTGGGGTCTGAATTCCGCCCAGGATTCTCCAGTTTCCTGCAGCAGGGTCTTGGGAAAATAACTTAACTCCTCATGAGGTTCAAAAGAAGAGCATAGGGATGCCTGGCTGGCTCAGTCTGAAAAGCATGCAACTCTTGATCTGTGGTTTGTGAGTTCAAGCCCCACGTTGGGTGTAGAGATTACCTAAATAAATAAAACTTAAAAAAAAAAAAAGTAGAACCACATCTAACTTCCGGGTTATTGTGAATACCCAATTACATAAAGCCTATGAAGCAAGTAGCCCAACATTGCTCCTCAATTAATGGTAATGACTTTTATAATTGTATATAGGATGGTTCTGGTCTTTTTTTAAAATCAAGTATTTCTGAAACTATTCAATGATAATGAACTAAGGAGACTTCGGCTCTGGGAAACAAGATTGGTCAAAGTCTCTTTTGTACTCTCATGCTGCCGTTCTGTTGTCAGGAAGTCTTAAGTATTAGAACCGTATGGCCGCATGATCACTGAAGTGGGTCTCAGGGTTTACCGCTGTCTGTACCTAGAAGTTGAGAATGCAACCCACAACCTCTTGGCCAGCATTTTATATTATTTTATTTCATTTCATTTTTTAAAACAGGTTTCATTTTTTTTAGAGCAGTTTTAGGTTCACAGCAAAATTGAGCAAAAAGTACAGAGTTTTGTTATGTCCCCTGCCCCCAACGCACACAGTCTCCCCCACCAGCCTTTTAATTTTGTCAACGGAAATTACAAACTGTTCCAATTTTCTAAGAAAGATGCAAGTGAAAATCAGAGCTGCCAATTAGCATTAGGTGGTTCTGACATCCAGTCACTGGGTATATTTATAGGTACCTTACTTTTATTCTTCCTATTAATTTGTGAATAAATGAACCCATTCCTGAGGCTTCTGCAAATTGTCCGGAATTCCTCTCCATCCGCTGGTACAAAAATACTTTCCTGGGCACTTAAGGCAATTAGCACGGACAGCAGGGTCCCAACATCCGTTCATTCTTCCATTCATCTACCTTCTCATCCGTTCATTCATTCTGATATTCTGATGTGAGGATGCTGGCTTATTTTATTATTGGAGGAGCCCATGCTGGAGGGAGATGATGGGCTGGAAGCTTCCGTGAATGACCCTAACTGTGCTTACCAACAAGGCTGCTTTTTTACCAACATTATTTCTCTGTGTAATTTAAAAAAAAGAAAGAAAGAAAGGAAGAAGGAAGGAAAGAAAGAAAGAAAGAAAGAAAGAAAGAAAGAAAGAAAGAAAGAAAGAAAGAGCATAGGGACGAATATAATGAATGGCAGATGACTTCCACATGCTGCAAATGCCGGATATGGCCATTTAATGTTGTGCTGTTTGCTTTTTCTTCCGATCCAAACCGCGCAGGCTTTGGAAGCGGGATGGCCTACCTGCCGGCGGTGGTCATGGTGGGGAGGTACTTCCAGAAGAGACGCGCCCTCGCCCAGGGCCTCAGCACCACCGGGACGGGGTTCGGCACCTTCCTCATGACGGTTTTGCTCAAGTACCTGTGCGCGGAGTACGGATGGCGGAATGCCATGTTCATCCAAGGCGCCGTGTCCTTAAACTTGTGTGTCTGCGGGGCGCTCATGAGGCCCCTCTCTCCGGAGAAAGACCCGAATGACCCAGGAGGGAAAGATCCGCGGGTCGTGCTGGCTCACTCCCCTGGATCTAGGTCCAGTGGGCCGCTGGGCGGAGCGGGAGAGAAGGGTGGCGGGCCCGGGAACGAGGAGACCGGCGCTGACGCCCCGGCCCGGGCGAGCCAGGAGAAGGCGGGGCACAGACAGACCACCTGCGCCTTCGGGGTTCTGAAGACCGCCAGCCAGCTGACCATGAGAGTCCGGAAGGGCTTCCGGGAATGGTACTCCGGCTACTTTGGGGCGGCCTCGCTCTTTACCAATCGAATGTTCGTCGCCTTTATTTTCTGGGCTCTGTTTGCCTACAGCAGCTTCGTCATCCCTTTCATCCACCTCCCGGAAATCGTCAATTTGTATAATTTATCGGAGCAAAATGATGTTTTCCCCCTGACTTCAATTATAGCAATAGTGCATATCTTTGCAAAAGTGATCCTGGGCATTGTGGCCGACTTACCTTGCATCAGCGTTTGGAATGTCTTCCTGATGGCCAACTTCACCCTTGTGCTCAGTATTTTTATTCTGCCCCTGATGCACACGTACGCTGGCCTGGCCGTCATCTGCGCGCTGATAGGCTTTTCCAGCGGTTATTTTTCCCTCATGCCTGTAGTGACTGAAGACTTGGTGGGGATTGAGCACCTGGCGAACGCCTACGGCATCATCATCTGTGCCAATGGCATCTCCGCGCTGCTGGGACCACCTTTCGCAGGTAAACCACGCAAGGTTTTAAGAGCTTAGAGTACACGTGGAGAGCGAGGTTGCGTTCTCATTCATATTTTGAAGTCCAAGATAAATAAGAAAGAAGTTCCCATTTGTGTATATGCTCCTTTTTGTTCCCATTCCAGTCCCCCAACTTCTCATTTGTAAATGTTAGCAAGGTAATGGTCATTCTTTCAAGCAGAATGTACAGGAACGTTTGGTCTCTATCTTCAAGGGAAGTTGGCCAGGCTGGTAAAGTGGGCAGTGGAATGGTGCAGAACCCCTGCCCCAGTCGGGAAGAGGCAGCTTCTACCCAACTCTAGCTGATTTCTGTTACCAAGAAACATGGAAAATTATTACCAAATCCTCTATTGTTAGCCACCCCCCAAGAAAAACTAGGAACTCTGGGCTCTTCGTTGACCATTTCCAGATTTTTTAAATTTAATTTAATTTATATAGTTGACATATATTACATTAGTTTCAGGTGTACAACATAGGGGTTCAACAATCATGTGCATAATGAATTGCTCACCGTGAGAACCATGACAGTTCCAAATCTTTAAAACACTGTGTGTGGGTCCCACACAACACATCTATGAGCTGGATCTAGCCCCATAGGAGTTTCTTGCCTCTGCTATCATCATTGCCACAAACTTAGCGGCTTAAAACAATACATATTTATAATCTTATAGTTCTAGGGGTTAGGAGGCTAAGTTAGATCACAATGAGTTAAAATCGAGGTGTCCACAGAACTACGTTCTTTCTGGAGGCTCTATGAAGGATTTCTTTCCTTCTTTCTTTCTTTTTTTTTTTTTTGCCTTTTCAGCTTCTAGAGACTGCCTGCATCTGGGGTTCCTAGCCTCTTCCAGCCTCTTCTAAGCCGGTGATGCAGCAGTGGTCACAGACCTCTCTCTGATTTTGATTCTCTGCCTCCTTCTTTCATTGATAAAGGCGCCCAGGTTACACTGGGTCTGCAGGACAACCGTGATAACCCCCATCACATCATATCTGCAGAGTCTCTTTGGCCACCTAATGTAACCTTCACAGGTTTCGGGGATTAGGACATGAGCAGTTTGGGAGTGTTGGGGCATTCTGCCCACCAAAGGCCCAGAGCCTGCCAGGTGACCACAGCCGGAACGAGCTCTCTCAGAAGTGTTCACCACAGTTCGGTGGAGAACTTGATTCTTGCAATGGGCGTACCAGCAATCCCAAGCACCCAGGGGTCCTGCAGCAGCTAGGACATCTCTGAACCTGGGGTTTGTGGAAAGAACACAGGATCAGCAGGTAGGCTTAATCCCCAAGAGGCCAGGTACTGGGCAAAGGTGACAAGGTCCCCCCTCTGTCAAAGATTGGAGGCAGGAGTTCACATAGAGTGGCTGGGGCTGGAGCCATGCAAAAGTGCTGTCCCAAGGTGTCCCTCCGGGCTGCCCAGCCAGGACCGGTGGCCGTTTTGATTCTCCGCCTCCTTCTTTCATTGATAAAGAGTTTATGGAGGCTGCTGGAGGTTTTGTGCAGTATTGTAAGCTGACTCGGCAGAGCCTGACATGTTCAAATGCCCACACTCCCTGCCCATCTGGCCCCTCCTGGCCCTTCATTCTCATATCCTTTGCAGGAATATCTCTTCCAGGGAACCCCATGTGCAGGACAAAGCCTTCCCCGCCCCTTCCTTTCTGGTCTCTCGAGGGATCATAGAGTCATCTCCCATCCTAGGACCCCACTGGCAGAAGGCTTGTTTCAACACATTTACTTTGAAGTGCCCCGCAGAATTTGATGTTCAAGACATCATGGTTTTTTGTCTATACAGCTGACAATTTGACAGCTGGTTGACTAAAGGCTTAAGAACCAAGGTGCATTTTAGGAAACCCAGTGGCCGCCTATGGGGGCCCCTCCTGGGCTAAGCTGCTCCTGTTCTCTCCCTGTGCACAGAGACGCAGGCTCAGAATTTCTAGGTGAGAGTGAATAACTACAGCTGTGCAGCAAACTATATTGGCAGCTGTAAGGTCAGAACTCGTTCAGTGATTGCGTGTAGAATTTTCTCTCAGGGATACATTTGGCTATAGGACAACACCCCACCAATGGTAGCTTAAACAGAGATTTAATTGTGTCACATAATCTGAGATCTATATTCAGAGATACTGGATGGTATTGGGACAGTGTCTCCAAGACCTTCCTGGCCTTTTCCTCATGCTAGTTGCCTCATGGCCACACAATGGCTGCTAAAGCTCCAGCTCCTACATCTTCATTTACACCAAAGAGGAAAATGGGAAGAAAGGCTCAGTTGCAGCCGACTTCCATTTTTATCTGATTGGCTAGAACTGCATCATACAGCTAGTCCAAGCTTCAAGGGGAACTGTATTTAGCTTCCTAGCCTCTGTACTAAAGGGAGGAAAAGAGAAAAGAATGGAGATTGGGGGTTGGTCAGGCAACCAATGGTACCTTCCAGAGATGTTAAACTGAAATATCCATTAAGGGGATGCAGACATTACCAGTGGCTCATCTACTCTCTTCTTAAGCTATATTGTCTGTGGGAATGGAATCTGTCACCGATGGTTCTTTTCATGATCCAGGCGTCCTTTCTGCTTCTAACAGTCCGTCTGGGGTTATTTTTACACTGATCTACCAGATTTCAGTAGCAACATCACAACACAGCTGTGAGGTGCGGCTTAAGCAATTCAAGATCTGTGTTCATTAAAGTACCAAAGTTGGCCAGCATGACTTCCTTATCTCATTCCCATGTCACGTCCTTCTCACTGAATAGCATTTCAGTGCACTTTTTGGAGTGGAAAAGAAGGGAATTAGAATAAGACGCAGGGGGGAGCCTGGGTGGCTCAGTGGGTTAAAGCCTCTGCCTTCAGCTCAGGTCATGATCCCAGGGTCCTGGGTTCGAGCCCCGCATCGGCCTCCCTGCTCAGCAGGGAGCCTGCTTCCCCCTCTCTTCTACTTGTGATCTCTCTCTGTCAAATAAATAAAATCTTAAAAAAAAAAAAAAGAATAAGAAGCAGGGAGTTATCGCCAAACCCCCCTTCATCAGGCGTTACCCCTGCCTGCTTAGGGTTCCTCCCTAGAAGTGGATCTGGAGCTGAATGTCATCCACCGTGGAAGGTAGAAACCATTGTATTAATGGTGAGGAACCGTCTATGAATGGGTGTCAGAGGCTGCCATGAGGACTTGAAGATCAGTGTTGTATTATGTGTCTTTAAGCCAGCAACCTCAGAGGACTCTCCTTTGTGTCTTTCTCCTCCTTGCGCTGAAGTCATGAGCTGGAAGAATGCTCAAGAGCATCACTGCCTGACTGCGTTGCATTTAATTCATTGACTTTCCAGACCAAGGAGCCAACGTTGCCATGAGATGAGGCCCGGCCTTTTACGCCTTATAGTTCAGAAGTGACTTACAGTACGAGTGACCAAATTACCACATTACATTCTTGCTAGAAATTCAAAATGGGCTAGGAATTATTACTTGCAGTGTTTGCTACAGGGAAAATTATTGTTCACATTACCTTTTTCTTTTCTAATGGGTTCAGAAATGAATGTGTTTTCCATTTTTCAAAGTGGCTTCTACTGGCATTAAGAAATCTGGCACCATTTACCAGCATGTTAGACAATCACAGAGTTCCATTTAGGCGAAGAATATACAATCAGATAGTGAAACAGACATTGCAGCTGTGTCATTTAGCAACATGAACTTCTTGATCTAATTCATTTATAATATTGTTGGGCATTCAGCTCCTCTCCTGTAAAGATGTAATAATAGTGCCTACTTTTCTAGATGTTTCCAGTGTAAAATATAGCAAAACGTGGCCACTGGATTTGACTAAGAATCTGCACATACCTCCTCTCTTTGCCTAAAATGTAACAGCCTAGCAACAATTTGCAGTGTTTTCCATCAAAGGCTGGGAAGACCTATTTAATAAATAAGAAAAACAGCCATCATTCCTCATTTGACAGACTCAAAGGAAAAGTAAATGCAATGTAATAGGGAACCAGATTTTTCTTGGAAGCTGTTGATTTGAATTGATGGTTGGATCGGGCTTGCCAAGGATGCCAGGCTCTGAACCAAGGAGCCAAGATCAGATCTGTAGGGAGAAGTGGTGAAGGATGAATGAGGTGGGCAGCTTGTCAGAAACATTATTTCTCCGAAGACTTATATCCATGCGTGCTGAGGATCAAAGCACAGAGTGAAGTCCTGTCTCTCCTGACCCGCTTTGCCTCTGACCCAGGAATGGAATCAATTCAAACTGGCAGAAATGTTAAAATGGGCACCAAAGAAAAAGGGCAGGATCCAGAGTCTTTTAAAAATAAATTTGAAGGGGGCGCCTGGGTGGCTCAGTGGGTTAAAGCCTCTGCCTTCGGCTGGGGTCATGATCCCAGGGTCCTGGGATCGAGCCCCGTATCGGGCTCTCTGCTCGCTGGGGAACCTGCTTCCCCCTCTCTCTCTCTGCCTGCCTCTCTGCCTACTTGTGATCTCTGTCAAATAAATAAATAAAATAAAATAAAAAATAAATAAATCTGAGGGACGCCTGGGTGGCTCAGTGGGTTAAAGCCTCTGCCTTCGGCTCAGGTCATGATCCCAGGGTCCTGGTATTGAGCCCCGCATCGGGCTCTCTGCTCAGCAGGAGCC